>NC_092343.1:370465070-370730070 GCF_046630445.1 Rutidosis leptorrhynchoides | reverse complement strand
CAATCGACCGACTTAGGATCAGATTCAACCTTAATCAAAATTTAAAATGTCTGATCAGGCAATGGCAATTACTTCCGGCGTTCAAAACATTTTACTATCTGATAGTGAATCAGGCAGTGCCAATCGTGCTCCTAGACTTGATAATACAAATGATTACATTAGATGGAGGGCTAGGTTCATGAATTACATTAGAGGCCTTGATCCTAGAATGTGGGATTTGATACAACATGAATATAAAGAGCCTTTAGGTACTGATGGTAATAGTAAAAAGTATGAAGATTATAGCGTGACAGAAAAAGAAACATATGCCTTAGAATGTAGATGTTATGCTCAATTGACCCAGGGTTTAGACGGTGATATTTATCATCAATATCAAATGCACTTAACTTCATATTCTCTTTGGAATGCTATTAAGATAGGTGTCGAAGGAAATAAGGCGTATCGTGAAAAGAAAGCTAAAGTAATCAAAAGTGAATGGAAAAGGTTTGCTGCTCTAAGTCATGAAACGTTAGAAGAGACAATCATTCGCTATCGTCATCTTGTCTCTGAATTGGGTAACTTAGGTGTAGAAGTTACAGAACAGAAAGCTATCAAACAATTAACAGATGGTTTACCACACAAGTGGGATGCGTTTATTGAACAGATAGAAGACAGAGCTTCGTCTGCTGGTGAATCACTGACCCTAGATAAATTCACATCAAAATTGATGGTAAAGGACTTGGATATGGAAACCAAGAAGAAACGTCTTGAGGGTCAACAGAGTCCTATAATTTACAAAGCTGGTACTTCTGGATTGAGCAATGTTCATGCTCCCCTACAAACAGCGTTTGTTTCTAATGAGAGTGCTGTAAATAGATCACAACCTGCTCAAAATGTGATGTTTCCAACCCAAGTAAATAAGCCTAGTAATACAAATCAGTCCACCATTAGACAGGAGCCAAAAACTGTAGTTCTCAACACTGAGAATTTAAGAACTAGGCCCCTTTCAGTTGTAGAGGAAGATATGGCTTTAGTTGCTTTGGTAGTTAATTCTTATAATGAAATGGTTGGTGGTCAAATTGGTAATGCTCATTTAGAAGCAGAAGATTATGAGCAGATTGATGAGGATGAACTTGAAAAGATGGATATCCTCTGGACTATGGGTAGTGTGATTAGACGAGCGAAGAAATTTCTGAAAAGGACAGGTCAACAGAGCTTAGGTGTTACTAGAGATACTAAGTTAGGTTTTGATATGTCAAAAGTGAGATGTTTTAATTGCAATGAGTTAGGACACTTCAAAAGAACATGTACCAGGCCACAGAAAACTGGTTTTCACAACCCATTTCACAATCAGTATAATAAGACAAAGGTTAATGTGCCAGTTGAAACAACGAGCGGTGATACTATCAGAAATGATAAAGCAAAAGGCTTAATTGCAACATATTCAGACGAAGGTTGTGATTGGACAGTATTTGCTGATGATGAAAATCATGCTAACATTGTTAGAATGCCTAAGACCGAAGAAGAAACTGAAAGTGAGAAACAAGAAAGAGAGAAAGCTGGTTGTGTTGGTACTGCGAAAGAATGCATGTGTTACATCTGCAAGATGGAAGCAAGAATTGAGCGAACTTATGCAATGATCAAATATGTTAGAAGAGGTGTTCTTAACAAGAGAGTGTATGAGAAGTTCAAATACGCAATGCATAATGATGGCGATGTATGGACGGATTACAGTAGTTCGTCTTCATCAGATGGAGAAACTATTGTAATAGATGATGTCAAGATTTCAGTTGAGTTGAATAATTCTGACTGTTCCAGTTCTAGTTCAGAATCTGAACCTGAATCAGAGACTGAAGAAAAGCAGTATGCGTTCATGGCAAACACATCAAGTGACTCTAAGGTACAAACTGAATTTCCTTTGGTATGTAACGATTGTGCTGATCATAAGTTAGAAATTGCTAAACTTGAATCCATAGTTTCTAAACTGAATGATATTCCCTTAGGATGTATATATTGTCCCGAAGTAAAACAGGAACTTAGGATTATTAAAGCAGCTTATCTTGAGGTAAAAAGCCTATACGAGACTAATTTAACTCAGTTTAACAATAAAAAGGAATTCAGGGAGACAATCAAAACTCTAGAAAATCAAGTTCATGATTTAAGAGCTACAATTTCAGGTGACCAAAAGGCCATAATTATGTACTTAAATCAACTTGAATGCGCTAAGAGAGAAAAGGAAGAGTTTAAGATTAAGTATGAGTCAGAAAAGGCTAGAAATGACACTTGGCAGCGAATGTCATATGTCATTGACTATACTGTCTATAACAAGAATGATGGTAAAAAGGGTTTAGGTTATAAAGAGTGTCCTCCTCCTCTTAGGAATGAGTACATTAATAAACCTTCTGATTCTTGCCTTAGTGAAATCCTAAGTGTTAAGCCTGTAGAGAATGAAAAATCAGACAGCACTAAGCCGATTGTTGACTACTTAGCTGAGGACAGTAAATCTGATTCAGTGTATGAAAAAGTTTCAGAGTTTGTGACACCAAAATCCAAACCAATTACTATCTTGAAAAATCCATTGAATGCTAGTAAGGCTAGTGAAAGCGGACAACCCACACCTAGAAAACAAGTAAACTCTAGGAACGCTAATGGAAAGAAAATATTTCAGACACCTGTCAAGTATCAGAAGGGACTCAATCTAGATAAAGAATATGTTCTTACACAAGCACCTGAAGAACTATTTAATAAAAGGAGCCCTAATACTAACAATGTGCCTAAATATGTGCATCCTAACCGTCGACCAGGCTTGAAACATCATGTTGAGAAGCCTATGCCACCCATGAAACAGTCTTTTCCCAATAAGCATACAAAAGAAACTCAAAACTGTAATAAATGTGGGAAAAAGGGTCACTGTGCTGTTAACTGTCAACAGCGTTGGAAAACACCAAAAAGAAAATCTGACACTGAAAAGAAAACTACACACTATGCTTCTAGTTCCAGTTCCATAGGTACTTCAAGTAATAGTTCAAAAGGTTTTTATAAACCAAAGTCAAATTCTATTGCTAATTCATCCACAAGGGTACAGTCAGGTGTGAATAAAATTTTTCAAACGAATGACTATTATGAGAAATCTGTTGGTAAACGTACCGTTTGGAAGCCTAAAACCGAGACAAAGGTTGTTGACAAGTCCAATGATCCATCGGGATCAAAGGGTCAATGGATGGATGTGCAAGTTATTGGTGTCGATGGGAAACCCACTGCCATTCGGGCATGGGTGTCCATCTCAAACTAACTTCTTTTCTTGTTGTGCAGGTCGCCTACGATCCGAGTAGAAATACATGGATTGTTGATAGTGGGGCGTCCCGGCACATGACAGGAAATATGTCCTTACTTTCTAATGTCAAATCAGTAAATGGAGGATCTGTTTCTTTTGCAGGAGATGAAGGAGGTTTTATTACAGCTCAGGGTGTGATTGCTAATGCTAATGTTAGTTTTGATAAAGTGAATTTTGTGAAGCAGATGTCAAATAATCTGCTGTCTGTTTCGCAAGTAGCAGATAAAAAGCATAAGGTTGCCTTTGATGATCAAAGATGCTACATTTTGAAGAAAGAGTATGTAATACCGGAAGAGATGATTCTTATGACAGCTCCCAGAAATAAAGATTTGTATATTTTGGATATGTCAACAGCCCATGTTAAAGCTGCAACAGGTCATCAAGCTTTCATATCCAAAGCTAGAGAACAAGAATCAATTTCATGGCACAAGCGTATGGGTCATTTGAGTTTGAGAAAGATGAACAATCTTGTTCATAATAATATGATTGAGGGAGTAAATGTTAAGAGTTTTCAAATTCCTGAAGGATGTCTTCCGTGTAAGAAAGGGAAACAGACTAAAAAGTCACATGCAACAAAGAAACATCATTCAATTGTTGTTCCTCTGGAGTTGTTACATATGGATCTCTTTGGTCCGATTAATCGAACAAGCATCTCTGGAGATTCATATTGTTTGGTAGTGACTGATGAATACTCACGATACTCTTGAGTAGTGATGTTAAAAAGGAAGTCTGACACGTTTGACAATATAAAGTTGTTGTTTTTGAAGCTGGAATCTTTGTACAAGTTAAAGGTTAGGAAGACTCGAACAGATAATGGTACTAAATTCAAGAATCAGCAGATGGAGAGTTTCTGCAATGAGAAAGGCATTCAACAACAGTTCAGTCCAGCTTATACTCCACAATCAAATGGTGTTGCTGAAAGACGTAACAGAACGTTAATTGAAACTGCGAGAACTATGTTAGCCGACTCAAGTTTACCGATTAACTTCTGGAGTGAAGCTGTGGCTACAGCATGTTATACAATGAATCGATTGTTAGTAGTCAAGAGACATGGAAAGACTTGCTATGAATTGCTACATAAAAGGAAGCCTAACATTAAACATTTCGAACCCTTTGGTGCACCGTGTTCAATCATGATACGAGATACTGGAGGAAAATTTAATCCTAAGGCTGTTCCTGGTATATTTCTTGGTTATGGGAATCCAAACAAAAGAGTTTTCAACACTGTATCTAAACGTGTTGAAGAACATTTTGAAGTAGATGTTCAAAGAAATGCTGCTATTCCTGCTGGGAAAGGTTTTTCATGGCAGTTTGATTATGAAAATTTGTTTGATTCTTTTGGTCTTCCGTCTGTTGCTACTGATGATGAAGTTGTTGCAAGATTACTGAATGAAATGCAGACGTCTCCATCACAAATGGTTCCGAAATCTCAAACGGCACCACAACATCACCCAGTGCCGCAACAACAACTTGTTCAAGATGATGAAGAATCCGGTGATTATCAAGATGATCCATCTTATGATGGATCTGATTCTGAAGAGGAGTCACAACCTATAGACAGTGGCGAAAGTGTTCATAATCTGCCACAAAATGTAGAAGTTCAGGAAGAACAACCAGGACCTGAAGGTGTTCGTAGATCATCACGAACAGTTGTCCTACCTCGACACTTAGATGATTTTATTGTTGATTCGAAAGGAGTTTCTGGAGCACCATCAAATGATGCCTCAACGTCTGAAAATCAGAAAGCTTCAACTGAGAATGTTATGCAAGCTTTCTATTCTTCACTAAATAGGTCAGGCAAACTCTTCTTACATGCATATTCATGCTTTGTGTGCCAAATTGAACCAAATTCTGTTGAGGAAGCTCTTCTTTATGATGATTGGGTAAATGCCATGCAAGAAGAGCTTTTGCAATTCAAGCATTTAGGAGTATGGAAACTAGTGACTCCGCCGCATGGTTGTAAACCTTATGGGCTTAGATGGGTATGGAAGAATAAAAAGGACGAGCAAGGTATTGTAATTCGAAATAAAGCTAGATTGGTTGTGAAGGGATATCAGCAGATCCCTGATATAGATTATGATGAAGTATTTGCACCAGTGGCTAGACTTGAGGCAATTCGAATATTTTTGGCATTCGCATCTTTTAAAGGCTTCAAGGTCTATCAAATGGATGTTAAAAGCGCCTTTTTGTACGGGACTCTCAATGAGACCGTGTTTGTTAAACAACCACCGGGTTTTACAGATCCACACTCTCCAGAAAAGGTATATCGTCTAGAAAAAGCACTGTATGGGCTTCATCAAGCTCCAAGAGCGTGGTATGGTACGTTGTCCAACTATATGATTGATAATGGTTTCAGAAGAGGTGTCATCGATCAGACACTTTTCATCAAAGAAAAGGGCAAGCATATAATGCTAGTACAGGTGTACGTGGATGATATTATCTTTGGATCTACAGATAAGACGATGGTGGATGATTTTGAGGAGGTAATGCAGAAACGGTTCAAGATGAGTTCAATGGGAACTATCAAATTCTTCCTTGGTATTCAGGTTGTACAAAAAAATCAGGGTATCTTTTTACATCAGACAAAATATGTATCAGATATTCTGAAAAGATTCAAAATGGAAGATGAGCGTCCTGCAAGGACGCCGCTATCGGTGAATCACGGGATTACACCGGATAAGGAAGGTGATAAGGTTGATCAAACCTTATATAGAGCCATCATTGGTTCGTTGATGTATCTAACAGCGTCTCGCCCTGATATCATGTTCGCAGTTTGTTTATGTGCTCGCTATCAAGCAAATCCGAATGTACATCATTTGCTTGTGGTGAAAAAGATTATGCGTTATTTAAAGCAAACTCCTAATTTGGGCCTATGGTATCCCTGTGATAATGATTTTGTACTGACGGCTTATAGTGATTCAGACTATGGTGGATGCAAGAAAGATTTTAAGTCAACATCAGGAGGTTGTCAATTCCTTGGAATCAGACTAGTTACATGGCAGTGCAAGAAGCAGACAGCAGTGGCTTTGTCCACTTGTGAAGCTGAATACATTGCTGTAGCAAGGTGTGCATCTCAGGTTGTGTGGATACAACAGCAGCTTCGTGACTACGGTTTGCATATTTCTAACACTCCTATTTTTGTTGATAATACTGCTGCCATAGCTGTTACGAAAAATCCTGTGAATCACTCTAAGACCAAACACATAGGGATTAAATATCATTTTATTCGAGACTGTTATGAGAAAAGGCTAATTGATGTTATACAAATTGGCACAACTACGCAAAGGGCTGATCTTTTCACAAAAGCTTTTGATAAACCGCGTTTTGATTTCTTGTTAACTGAGTTAAGTGTCAAAATATTGTCAGATGTCATTTCTGACGAAGAGACCAACGAGTAACTTCATTTTATGTGTTCTGCTTGCATAGCTGTATATACTGTGTGGTTATATTTCTTTTCTTTCTGATTGTTTCTGTGTGTTTAAAATCCAAAAACCAAAAAGATTTTAGATTTTTAGTATTTTAGGGGGAGTAATGAATGCAACATCAGATATTCAGAAAATAAAAATAAAAAACGAGTTTGATCTATAAAAATGGGATACGGACTTAATCATAGAATGAGATGATCATAATCACAATCATGTAAATATCTTGATAAGGAACTCATGGAAAGGTTTACAGCGGTTGAGGGTAGTCACTTAATTACCACAGGTGCATACTTTAAAGAAAATTGTTGAGGAAATCAACAAAAGGTGAGGGTATCCCCTATCATGACGTATAATCTAGAAACACATGATGTAGAATATCCCCAAGCAAATTCCAAATTGCTGCACCATTGAGTCTCACGACTAATTGGGATATTCAAGCGATCAATAAGCGTTGAAAATGTTCTATTTGACTATGCATACCGACTTCTATCAAACTTTATTTCTTGAATCGTAACTAAACTCCAAAATAGTAAGTTTATCTCAATAAGAGTGTCTTTCCTGTGAACGGGTTGAAAAGTGTGGTTCTATATTACAGACAGTCCATGAATGAATGATTTAAGTTAATAGATACCATGAAGAAAAGAGATCTTCATCGCAAGGAAGTCAATTCGAGAACTAAATCAAAGTCAAGACTGCAATGTGTTGTTTAAAAAAAAATGGCACATTGCATATCAAGTTATTATATCATGAAAACAGAAGTGAAATCATGGAAGACGAAAATATCAAGGTCAAGATAATGATGAAATCGAGAAGAGAAGTCTTTGCAAGAATACAAATGAGTGTGAAGATTACCAAGTAGAACTTAAATCATTCATACTTCAACAAAACCATTCTATTGGACTTATTATCATTGTCTGTGATATGGGACTGTACCCATTAAGGCCTAGACAGCGAAAGATGTCTTCAGAGAGATATTCTGAATACTCACTTATTAAGAAAGATACGTCTTTCATTCCGTTTCCTCCAATAACTTTAATAATAAAGAAGGAATGAGATTGATAGCAGTTGGTTGATTGCACGATTGATAGAATATTGAATATACTATGAGATCCATCAGAATCATATGAATTGAAAAGTATACGTTACGATAGAAGCTAATGGCTGACAGGGATATTCCAAAATTACTATGAGAATCTTCCTGTTCAATTAGACCTATCGTATGTGCTTGTGGTAACGGAAAGCGTCAATAGACTTGTGCTCAATTGACTACCTAATAAATCGTGCGATCTCAAATGATGTCTAAATCAATGATTGAATCTAACATAGCAATATGTTAATGTAATTAATTAACTTGATCATCAAAATGTCTAAGAGGAAAGTTTGTAAAAGGTTAATGAAGATAGATACCATGTTAAGATCAATTTCTCTGGTTTTATTTGCTTTTACTTGTGACATTCATGTATACTTTTTGATAATTTAGCTTCCTTAGGTTTATGACTTACAGAAACTGCTTCCTGTAAATAACATGTTTTATGCCACACAATCTTGGATCTTTCTTAACCTTGATCATTGACTTTCTTACATGAATTGTACTTCATTTGCATTGTTATTGTGAAATGTTTTAAAATCCTAAAAACTACAAAAAGATTTTTCAGTGTGTTGATATTTATTTTGAAAAATACAAAAACATTTTATTTGTTTGCTTATGTGAATATGTATATATTTCCTTGAAGTTACAAATAGTGTCTCGACGTCAAAAAGAAACGAACTACACATCTCAAATCATAAACTTGTTAAAGTCTTCAAAACAAAAATATTTTGCGTGTAAAATCAGCCAGTGGATGTGAATAGAGGGAATTATCGGGGGTTATGTATTGAAAAATAATTTTTTTTAATTAGGAGGAGACAGTCGACCGATTTGTACTATAAGTCGGTCGACATTGAACAAAAATTGACCGACTTACTTGCTTGTTACATATGTCGGACGTTTGTTACATATGTCGATCGTTAGTCACGCGTATCGACCGATTGTCACATATGTCGGTCGACATAACACCAAAGTCGACCGATTGTCGAGCTGAGTATAAAAAGGCCTCAGACTGCCGATTTTCTTTATCTCGTGCAATTGTGTTGATTTACCAAAAATTCGAATTTTACGACAAAGAGTTTTTGATCGTGTTTTTCGTATACATCTTTGAATTGTGATTCCAGCGCCGCTAACCAATCAAGGTAATTCTTTTTCAATAGAAAGTTATTGAAGTTTTCTTATTTATTTTTCATTTTCGATTAAATTAGTACGAATTAGGATCTGTTAGAGTTAGTTGAATACTAGATCATGTATATCGGCTTTCTCTGGATCTTTATTAGTCTTTGATTGAAACAAAACACCATAAAATCGGTGGATTTGAGTTTGGATCTGCGTTTTTGCTTCGTTAGATAAATCGACCGATTGACTTCCTAAATCGACCGATTGACTTCCTAAGTCGACCGATTTACCCTATGTCGGGCGACTTTATAAGTCGATCGATTTGTACGAAATGTCGGTCGACTGTCCTTGAAAATCGACCGAATTACATAGTATGTCGACCGACTGTTGTTTCCTGTATTTTTTTTAAACTTTTCGATTTAACGCTTTTCGATTATTGTATATATGTTTGTATAGCAGAATAAATGGCTCAACTAGGTAGTCCAGTGAACGAAGATGTACATGAGGAAGAGGTGATTCTGTCCAAGAATCTTCCAGGCCTGACGGCAAGCGAAAATGCCAATCTAGAGGCATGTCTAAACAAGGAAGGACCTGAAGCAAAGGAAGGCTTCGTTGATATTATCAAATTCTTGAAAAGGTCCAGGATTCATACTGCAATAACTCTAGAATGCAAAGCATACTACTCACACCAACGAGAATTCTGGAACAATGCTTCTATCATCACTGAACAAGGAAGAAAGGTAATACGAAGCAGCGTTGGTGGTACAATTGTAAAGATCTCGGCACAGACAGTTCGTGAAGACTTAGGTTTTTCAGATAATGATTCTATGCCAGTCACACTGAATAGAACTAAGGTCCGAAGGTGTCTAGTAAGATGTGGATACTCTGGTGATCCAATGAAAGGAGCTGTTAAGAGAACTCGATTCTGTCATCAATACAAATACCTAACTTTGGTGTTGTTGAGATGCATGAGTCCAATGGTAGGCGGTTTTGATGAGCTGAATGAGACTTATAGCTCAATGTTTGCAGCACTAGTTCTTCATGCGGACTTCAACTTCTCCGAAGTAATTTTCAGAAGCATGTTGGTGAACGTGAAAAAGAAGAGCCACTTAATGTTTCCTAGGTTCTTGCAGGTGATGATTGAAAAGCAAGTGCAAGGTTTGAATAAGGTTTGGGAGGATGAGATTAAGCTGAATCATCTGAACGATTTGACTTTCAATCGAGTCAAGCAAAAGAGAGGTCCGGATGAACCATTCAAGAGATTGGTTGGCCACCTCGCAAATGAAAACTATGTATGTCCACCAGGTGCTGCCTGTCGTCATGAGAACAGTACGTCTGGTAATGAAGATGATATCGTTGCAGTTGGTGAAGACGATCAAGAGGTTAATCAGCCACCGCCAGTTGTTCCAATTGAACAGATACTGGTTGATGAAGACGATGAAGGAGATGACCTTGACCCTGATCAATTCGAGCTGAGAAAGCGAAAACAATCTGAGGGTCCTTCGGTTACAACAAAGCCGAAACAGAGGCGCATAAGATTCATTAAGAAGGCAAAAAGGACTGAGTCGTCCTCCGCTACTGAACAGCGACAATCACAGCAATCACAACCACAACGACAACCTTCAGCTGCTGCTACTCAAGAAACACGTGCTGAAACTGATACAGGAGTTCATGCTGCTGCATCCACGACTGCTATTACACAAGATGCTGCGGTTTCTATATTAAGTGAGAAGGTTGTCAATATGGCTTCTGAATTTGAAAAGTTTAAAGAAAAAGCTGATGAACGAGAGAGAAGAAAGGATGCTGAGATTGCCAAACTGACCAAGCAGGTTGAAGATCAACAGGTTGAATTGAAGAAGTTACAAACTAAGTTTGATGCTCAGAATTTGCTGATTGTAAAGGCTGAGACTACAGCGAACAAGGCACTTTCGAAGGTGCTTGAGTGGGAAAATAATTTCGATATTGAGGCTGTTGATCTCGAGGAGGATATAGACTTTGGTAATTTTAACGATCAAGGCGAGGATGAGCTAGGTTTGGATATTGCTAAAGGCACAAGCGAGAACCCACTGTCTGTAATTCCTCTAAATATTGATTATTCTTTACGTGATTTTTTGGCAAAGCAGGATCGTCTAAATCACTCAGTTGTATTTGATGATTTAGAAGAAGGGGAGATTCTGTCGGATCTAAGCACTGAGGAGCAGGCCGAGCTAGTGCGTCAAGAGCAACAAGCAAGTACTTCAGCTGACGCAACTGCTAGCTCATCTTTTGAGAATCGTTACGATTCTAGTGATGATTTTGAGGAAATTGTCGTAAGTAATGAAAACGACAAAGATTTTGATGAAGTAATTATTGAAGATGAACCAATAGGTGATTTTCCAGAGTACGAATGTAATAACGATAAAGATCTACCTACATTTCAAGACTACTTCAAAATGAATGAAGAGCTTCTAAACCGTAAATGCGAAGAAAAAGAAAAGACCGAAGATTTGCCTCCAGGGTTTTTACCGGTCAAGATAAATAAAGAAAAGATAGAAGTTCTAGAAGCTGAGTGGAAGATCCTGTTGAGGATCAGAAAATATTGTGAGAAGCCAGCACCGGAACCTGAATGGATGAATTACATTAATAGACCGGCGAATCTTTTGGCTAAAGGAAAAATAATTGCGTGGGCCTACATTAAAGAGTTGAATATATACGCAATAAAGAAGGAGTACGGAGTGGATTACATCAAACATGGATACGAGTTCACGTCTCTACCGTACTTTGAATTTATGCAGGTGGCTAGGCTCAAAATGTTATATAGGGATTATGACGGAATTCCTAATATTGTCTGCAAGAAGATAAGACACTCGTACTTGTCAAAGAACTTTGAGGGATTCGGCCCTCAATTTCCCACGATCACTTATCGAACAAACAAGAAAACGGGCGAACGAAGAAAGATTGTCAAATACAAGCCAGTAAATTATATGAGAAAGGTTCCTGTGATGAAAATGCCGCAGAACTTTAGCCCACGTTTTCGCTGGTGGTACTACGATGAACGCTCAGAGGAGGCAGTCATCGTTTTGGACAAATTGAAGGAAGATGAGACAGACTCAATACGGGTTTTAGATCCCGTTTGGTTGAGAAATTGCTGTGAAGCTGACATCTTCACATTGTACTACAATCGGATGCTGTACAGGCCAGAAAATAGAGTTCAAGCACAACAGTACATTCGTGTTGCAAAGGTTTGCTATTTGAACAATATGGTTACAGATCCGTACAGAGATTGAAGCAGATCGAAGACTTATGAGGAACTAGGTCTTAGGGGGAGTTTGTTAGTGCATATTTTGTAATCCCTAGTTCCATGAACTTTAACATTTTATTCGATCATGTTGTAACCTGTAATATTGTTAAACGTTGATTTTCGATGTGTTATTTTATTTTTGTAAACGTTTAAATATATTTCGTAATATTAATCGACAGTCGGCCGACTGACATGGTCAGTCGACCGACTGTCATTCACTGTCGACCGACATAGGAACTGAGGTATTTAAGCCTAATTAATCTTCATTAATTTGGTTAACTACTCAGCACATTACACACACACGAAAAACTCTTCTGGGTCGAGTCTCTCTCAATCTTCATGTCCAAATACCACAGAATGTCAGTCTAGGCTTCGTGTTTATCAAGATCTAGTCTTGGTTTGACTTGTACGAACCCGAAAACCCATAGATATTCGTTTAAGCTCTTTCTATTGTTATTCCGCCTCTAGATCGTGTTAGGTTGATTCTAAGATCCTCTCTCTCAGCGTCTACATTATTAACCCTTTTTTAGGAGGCATTCAAAATTAGGAATACCTTTTCGCTGGAACCCAAATGTCAAACACATAGTGACCACAACAACAATTCTATCAAAACGGCCAGCAATGGAAAACCCATAAATTAGGTAACATATAAGAAAGCAGTAAAAAGATTTATATTACAACAGAAAAAACAAATTCAACTAAACATAACACATTATAACTATTCCAAAAAAACAATTATGCAACATAAAACTGAGTAGAGAAAGAATGAATACCTTATAGTCGCATAGGCAGAGAAAATAAACCTCAGAAACACAAAAACTAAAAACAAAATTGAAAAAAATTAAATACCTCAAAAAATGAGAATTCAAAACAGACGACTTGTTCAAATTATCACCATTTTTCAATCAAGCTACAAATAAAAAGTGTACATTTCAAATAATAAACAGTCACCCACAACTATCACAGCCAAATTCACCTAATAGGTATAACCCTAGCAACAAAATACATGTAAAAATGGGGGGAAATCACGATACAATGAAAAATCAAATAACCAAGAGTACATACCATCAGTCAGTTGGTAGGACATATTCAGAGCCGCTAGAATATTGACGATGGCGATTTCAGCTTTATCACCTCAAAACCTAATTTGTACATATAATCTTCACCCGATTTTAGTATTCGATAGTCGCCGCTAGTCGCTGCTGTGATTTTGTTGAAGAACGGTGGATTTGAAGTGATGATGGATACCCCTGAAAAAGGCGAAAGGGAGTTGAGTACGAAAAATGGATAAGGAAGCGTGGGATTTTGGAAGAGTAAGACCTAGAATAAGTTGGAGGAGAAGAAGCGCGGTTTTTAAGGGGAGGAGGGGATGTCGTTTTGGGGTTGATGAAAGGACACAAAGCCCGGTGACAGTTAGTATATATAGAAAAATAGAAATAGAAATAGAACCGTGGATTTGAAGTGATGATGGATACCCCTGAAAAAGGCGAAAGGGAGTTGAGTATGAAAAATGGAGAAGGAAGAGTGGAATTTTGGAAGAGTAAGACCTAGAATAAGCTGGAGGAGAAGAAGCGGGGTTTTTAAAGGGAGAAGGGGATGTCGTTTTGGGCTTGATGAAACGACACAAACCCGGGTGACAATTAGTATATAAATAGAAAATAGAAATAGAAATAGAAACAGAAAAGACATAATCCAAGAAAATTTTAACGGTTAGTTTTATAAGAAATTTTAAAAAATATCATTTTAGATTTTTTTTAATTGTAGAAATCACACAATCTCAAAGACCATTTTTAACGCAGCGTCAGAGGGGTCCCGTCAGGCACGCTGACGCCCTCTGACGTCCATAACGCAGCGTCTCATGAAATGCCTAAGGGGCGTCAGTCGAAAATTTCACGCGTGGGAAGAGACGCATCAGAGGTATGTAGCTTGTTCTGATTGGTCAGGCTCAAACGGCTCTTTTGACCGTTGGAAGCATTTAATTTTTTTTCCCGAAAATATATTTATTTTATTTGTATACTCCCTCCATCCTACTTAAAGTGTCCACATTTCCATTTTGGTACGTCCCATTTCAAGTGTCCACTTTGTGTTTCAACCAATCATAAGAGGTTATTATGGAGAGAGAATATTTCTGATTGGTGGAAAATGAAGTTAGTGAAATTTTCTAAATCTGTGTGCAAAAAGTAAATGGACACTTGTAATGGAACGGAGGGAGTATATACCTTATTTATCTTAACCAAAATCATCTTCATCTTCATCCCAAATTCTCTCAAATCCCAAATTTTTTCTTAAACCCTAAATCACAATCAACAATATGTCTAACCCGAATCAAAGACCACCAACCCCAAACAAATTCGAAAATCCGAACCAACAACCACCTTTTACAAACGAATATGTTTCGTACGCCGATATGATGAGGTACGGATCGTTTTAGATTCGAGTTCATCAAACTCGATCCATCTACAACATATTCCTATTATTCTTCCCCAACATCGTGCATTAACACCCGAAGAACAACATCAACTTTGGTTGCAACAAAACGCGTTGTATGAACAAGCACGCAATTTCCAAACTCTGAATACTCCGTTTACTCCGCGACCGGAAACTTTGTGTCCGAAAACTCCCCGTCTCGAAACGGTTGCGAAAACAGAAGACGATACGGTTCCGGAAACGCAAGCAAGGAAACAACGAAAACATAAAAAAACAAGGTATAATTTTTTTACATGTTTCGGTCTTTTATATATATATATCCTTTCATCCATAATAGATGCCAATAATCAAACTCCCAATCCTCTACCAAGAGATCGCAGTGAAGCAATTGCTAAGCAAGAGTCTATTAGTTTCATTTAAATGAAAATTGGCTCAAAGAATGTGGAAGCTCAACTTATTCCACCTCACTTGCTGAATCTTGGACCACGCGATGATCCAAGAATAATAAACTATCTGAGAGAGATAGGAGCTCCTATGGATCCCCTACCACTCGGGAATCCTGCCCCAGGAGCTGATAGGACACCTGGTGTGGGGTCTAGTAAGTGAGGGTCAAAGAAAAGAAAGTCTGAGGGGAAAAGAAATGAGGGTGATATTAGGCCGAAAAAGAAATCTAAACCAAAGCAAGTAACCATTGAGCAACTCCAAAAGGCTCTTCATGATATTTATAGGAGTGATAAGGATGGAAATGAGGGTGCGATTGAAAAATCAAGAGAGGTTGTGCGGACAGGGTGTAAGACAAGGCAAAAAGAAAACGTTAGCCCTCCACGAATACTAGGAAGCCACTCATATGCTCAAACATCTGTTTCATATGAGTTAGTGTCGGTGACTTTAGATGAGATCCGCCAAAAACAATTTGAAAACGTGTCTAGTGCTCGTAGGAATTTTGCGCAGTCCTATACCGAACGAACTGTGTCTATAGCTCAGACTGCAACAACAAGCGTAGAGGCGAGTACATCACCAGAAATTATGTCTCTAAGATCGCTTGGAAGTCCTGTAACAACATGCCTCACTACTCAGCTTTCGATTTTAACAGTGGTGACAACTGAGTTTCGTCAAGAATCTCAGGATGTTTTCACTAACATTTCTGCGCAGGGCCCCAATATCTCATCACCAATAACAACAACATAACCATCATCACCACGATTCACATCATCCCCTCCTGATCTCAATATATCACCACCAATCATATCATCACCCATAATTACTCTGGCGGTCACACATCAACCGAACATTACATTTCATCAACGGGAGAACGAATTTCATGCTCATCTTCTCTCCGTCAACTTGTCTCAAGATGATTACATCAGAAAAGCCATCATTGTTCTCCTCAATACCCTACAACTTATTCCAAATTATCCTCTTATAATTGAGCTGATTCCTTGTCATTCTGACTTACCATCTTTCTCCAGGCGACATTATGACCCCAATGTCGGCGGCCAACATGAGGGGGAGAATATCGGAGGAAGATCATCGGTGGATGCTATCCTAAGTTCGAGCCATTATCAAAATCAACATAGTTCCTCCAGAAAAGAAATAGAAGTTGTTGATGAATCTGATTTACTGGAAGGAGAAATGGAAGTGGTAGAACATGGTTTTGAAGAAGATGATGCTGCTCCTGAAGGGTTTACTGTAATCACAATCAACTCTGACGAAGATGATGATGAATTTGATGAAATACTGTTCATTGATGTGAAAGAGGAAGAAGAAACTGAAATGGCTGAAAGAGTTGTCTCCTCTTCACGAGCAAGCCCTGAAACGGTGGTTACCTCTATTGAAACCACCCTTGCAATGGTTGTATACACTGGTCCTGAATCTGAAACAATCATCCCACCTACTGAAACAACCGACAAACCTGCTCCCCAGCTGATCATTCCCAAAACCAAAGAAGAAGAGGAAGAAGAGTACTTCAGAAACCTGAAACCCAAAACCAAACCAACCGTTGTCATTGAAGGAGCATTTACCAAAGAAAAATATGTGAACTTAGAAGCTCCTGATGAGGAAGAACTGGATGAATTTGATCGTTTTGTCACTCAAGAATACACCGGCGAACCCGCTCCTAGATTTCTTAAACCCCCCGCTCAACCAACTCCTGAACAATTCACATCATCTGAACCACAACATGGAGAATTCAACAAGCATAGAGAGTTACCGATCAATCTAGGTGAACCTCATGGAGAGAAAGTGCTACAGGTTGTTGGTTGGAAGAACAAGCTTATAGAATCTTAGTCAGTGAAGATAAACTTAAAAATTTGCCGGTGGCTGAAAGGTTCAATCCAATTGGGTGTTATGATTATCTTGGTGATAAAGATAAGTTGATGACGTACCGTTATCAGAAGCGGGTATTTAAGATCAAAGACGAGTTTGACCTGGATGATCAGAAGGAGTATCCGATTATAATCATTAACAGTGTGTATTGCAAGGCCTTAACAGGGGAAGTTTACATCCCATTCTTTAAAGTTATACGATCAAACGACCAATAGTACACATTTTCTGAGTATGATGTGATCGAGCTCAAGCCGGTAGATGTGTTATTTCTTTACAACTGGTTAAGGAACAAGATTATAAAGACTTGGGTGATTGATGTAGTGACCCGAACTTTTCCATGTTTATATATATTAATTGAGATTAATATTTACATGACTAAATGTTTCCAATGTGTTAAGCAATCAAACTTGTTAAGACTTGATTAAATGAAATAAGTTTCATATAGACAACTGATCACCCAAGTTGACCGGCGATTCACGAACGTTACAAATTTGTAAAAACTACATGTTGTGGTATATATAGACACATATATATGGTTGACATGAGATTATGATGAGTAAGTATCTCACTAAGTATATTAACAATGTGTGATATACATAAAAAATGAGATTACTAAGTTAAGAAACTCGAAATGATATATATAACGATTATCGTTATGATAACGTCTACTAAATACATATGTATCATATTAAGATATTTATACACTATATTTAACATGATAAAATGATATTTAAATATATCATTAAGTGTGTTAACAATGAACTACATATGTAAAAACAAGACTACTAACTCAAGAATTACGAAACGAGACTTATATGTAACGATTATCGTTGTAATGATATTTTAATTTATATATCATATTAAGAGATATTCATACATCATAATATCATGATAACATAATAATTTAACATCTCATTTGATATAATAAACATTGGGTTAACAACATTAATTGAGATCGTTAACTTAAAGGTTTCAAAACAACACTTACATGTAACGACTAACGAAGACTTAACGACTCCATTAGAATGTATATACATGTTGTTTTTTGATATGTATTCTTACACTTTTGAAAGACTTCAAGACACATATCAAAGTACTTCTACTTAACAAAAATGCTTACAATTACATCCTCGTTCAGTTTCATCAACAATTCTACTCGTATGCACCCGTATTCGTACTCGTACAATACACAGCTTTTAGATGTATGTACTATTGATATATATACTCTAATGATCAGCTCTTAGCAGCTCATGTTAGTCACCTAACACATGTGAGAACCATCATTTGGCAACTAGCATGAAATATCTCATAAAATTACAAAAATATTAGTAATCATTCATGACTTATTTACATGAAAACAAAATTACATATCCTTTATATCTAATCCATATACCAACGACCAAAAACACCTACAAACACTTTCATTCTTCAATTTTCTTCATCTAATTGATCTCTCTCAAGTTCCATCTTCAAGTTCTAAGTGTTCTTCATAAATTCCATAAGTATAGTTTCATAAAAATCAAGAATACTTCCAAGTTTGCAAGTCTACTTCCAAGCTTTCTAATCCATTCCAAGTAATCATCTAAGATCAAGGAACCTTTGTTATTTACAGTAGGTTATCTTTGTAATTCAAGGTAATATTCATATTCAAACTTTGATTCAATTTCTACAACTATAACAATCTTATTTCGAGTGAAAATCTTACTTGAACTGTTTTCGTGTCATGATTCTGCTTCAAGAACTTTCAAGCCATCCAAGGATCCTTTGAAGATAGATCCATTTTTCTCATTTCTAGTAGTTTTATCCATAAAACTTGAGGTATTAATGATGTTCATAACATCATTCGATTCATACATATAAAGCTATCTTATTCGAAGGTTTAAACTTGTAATCACTAGAACATAGTTTAGTTAATTCTAAACTTGTTCGCAAACAAAAGTTAATCCTTCTAACTTGACTTTTAAAATCAACTAAACACATGTTCTATATCTATATGATATGCTAACTTAATGATTTAAAACTTGGAAACACGATGAACACCATAAAATCGGATATACGCCGTCGTAGTGAAACCGGGGGCTGTTTTGATTTGGATAATTAAAAACTATGATAAACTTTGATTTAAAAGTTGTTCTTCTGGGAAAATAATTTTTCATGAACATGAAACTATATCCAAAAATCTTGGTTAAACTCAAAGTGAAAGTATGTTTTTCAAAATGGTCATCAAGATGTTGTTTTTTCGACGGAAATGACTACCTCTTTAGTAATTGACATGTCACTTAAATTTTTGACTATAAACCTATACTTTTTCTGTTTGGATTCTTAAATTAGAGTTCAATATGAAACCATAGCAATTTGATTCACTCAAAACGGATTTAAAATGAAGAAGTTATGGGTAAAAAAAGATTGGATATTTTTGATCTTTTTAGCTACGGGAAATGTTTAACAAACCTATACAAATCATATCCTAGCTAACTTATATTGTATTATACATGTATTCTAATATATTATGTAATTTTGGGATACCATAGACACGTATACAAATGTTTTGACATATCATATCGACCCAATGTATATATATTATTTGGAACAACCATAGACACTCTATATGCAGTAATGTTGGAGTTAGCTATACAGGGTTGAGGTTGATTCCAAAAATATATATACTTTGAGTTTTGATCTAGCCTGAGACGTGTATACACTGGGTCGTGGATTGATTCAAGATAATATATATCGATTTATTTATGTACATCTAACTGTGGACAACTAGTTGTAGGTTATTAACGAGGACAGCTGACTTAATACACTCAAATCTTTAAAACATAATAAAAATGGTTGTAATTATATTTTGATCATACTTTGATATATATGTACATATTTGTATAGGTTCGTGAATCGATCCGTGGCCAAGTCTTATTTCCGAGGAAGGAAATATCTGTGAAAGTGAGTTATAGTCCCACTTTTAAAATCTAATATTTTTGGGATGAGAATACATGCAGGTTTTATAAATGATTTACAAAATAGACACAAGTACGTGAAACTACATTCTATGGTTGAATTATCGAAATCGAATATGCCCCTTTTTATTAAGTCTGGTAATCTAAGAATTAGGGAACAGACACCCTAATTGACGCGAATCCTAAAGATAGATCTATTTGGCCTAACAAACCCCATCCAAAGTACCGGATGCTTTAGTACTTTGAAATTTATATCATATCCGAAGGGTGTCCCGGAATGATGGGGATATTCTTATATATGCATCTTGTTAATGTCGGTTACCAGGTGTTCACCATATGAATGATTTTTATCTCTATGTATGGGATGTGTATTGAAATATGAAATCTTGTGGTCTATTGTTACGATTTGATATATATAGGTTAAACCTATAACTCACCAACATTTTTGTTGACGTTTAAAGCATGTTTATTCTCAGGTGAATACTAAGAGCTTCCGCTGTTGCATACTAAAATAAGGACAAGATTTGGAGTCCATGTTTGTATGATATTGTGTAAAAACTGCATTCAAGAAACATATGTCGATGTAATATATTTCTATTGTAAACCATTATGTAATGGTCATGTGTAAACAGTATATTTTAGATTATCATTATTTGATAATCTACGTAATGCTTTTAAAACCTTTATTGATAAAATAAAGGTTATGGTTGTTTAAAAATGAATGCAGTCTTTGAAAAACGTCTCATATAGAGGTCAAAACCTCGCAACGAAATCAATTAATATGGAACGTTTATAATCAATATGAACGGGACATTTCAATTGAAATGGCGATTGAAAGGGTGAAAAGGTTTATGAAGAAAAGAATCAAGCTTGCCTCACAACATGATCTTCAGTTAGGTGTCGAATCCATTCAGAAAAAGATTCCGCTCTCCGCACCGAATCAAACCATGATCTATCTGATTTTAAAATTTGCTATTGCCTGAACCGTCCTGAAGAACGCTTTATCTTTCACAACAAAATCAAAAAGCCAATCTTTATTCGCATATCCGAGCTATCTAAGTACTTTGATGGAACTCTCAAGCGTGCACTGAAGTTCCTTGACATTTGTAAGAGGACAGAGAGCATCGGGAACTACCAGAAGCTGATGACTAATGAGATGGTGAACCACATCAATGAGGTTCTTGAATTCAGGTTGTACATGAGGTAGTTTGACACCTCGCTGGGAATAAACAGAAAGAAGAATTACTTCACAGGTTCTTAGTACGTGCCTAGGTTTGAATACAACATTAGCACTCAAAAGGTTCATCATTCCAAAGCACTATGAATGAAACTACACACAGGGAAGTGATGTGATCAGGGCACTGCAGGCTGAGGAGGAAGCAAAGAAAAAGGCTGCTGAAAGTGCAAATCAAAGCTGATTGAAGAAGGGTGATATTTTTTTGAAAATCGCACGCCACGGGGGAGATTGTTGACATTAGTTTATGTAATTAATTAGTGGCGTACGATTTTAAATATGTAATGTATTGTATTTGTATTTTACCATGGTAAATGTTATTTACCTTTGATGTAACTTGGAGGTTGCACTATATAAGGCAACCTCCCTCTTTTGTAATGAACTAGTTATCTTAATACATTCACCATCTTATCTTATTCTCTTTAGTATCGTTCATAACTAATACCATAACCCACCTTAACACCTAAGAACCGATCGGCTATACTTGCAAAGGGACTAACAGTTTCATATGGTGGTACTAAGATAATCATATCGAAGAAGCAATAATCTATACTATATAATAAAAGGGAGTTGAAGTTGATGCCATTATATGCTTCAATGAGTTGTACTATGTGTATGTAAGAGTTGTAAATGAGGGTTTGATGATGTAGTATTTAATTAAAAGTTAATTAACATAAAATAACAAAATTTCCCTTCAAATTTAATGTTTCGTTAAATTTAATGTTTTAACACACAAGAATTAATGCTCAAATGCACGCCTCTCCATTTCTTTCTCTACAATCTCATTACCTATTAATTTTTAAAATGAACTAATTAGTTATCTTCTTATGCATTCCACTCTTTTCTTTTTCTTCTTTTTTTTGAAAGGCAAGCCCCTCTATCGTATAGCAAGTGGGGATTGCATTCCACTCCTTATTATTTTTAATTTTTCTAAAATTTTCAAATTTAGTAGTGGGTGGAGATCCAAATTGTCATCTGGTAATATTTCAGTGTCGATTTGTAGTTTTTATATACTATTTCTTCTGTTTTTAACAATTGCCCGATTCAGAGATTTTTAGGGTTTAAATTCTTGACATTGTGATTAAAACTTTACATATTAACCGTATCTTGGATCTTAGATTCAATATTTCGTGTTTTAAATTCCAGATGTGTTTTTTAGATTGGTAATTTTTGGGGGTTTTTTCTTAATTTTGTTAGTTTAGGGATTATAAGGAGATCTTACTTAAATAGGTTTACATTTTATCATTAAATGGTAACGATAAGTGTAACTAGATTGTTAAGTTTCTCAATTTTGTTATTAGGTTTGATCTGATTTATTAATGTAATTGATTTATGAATTATACATCTTCAGTAATATGTTTTGATGATTAATTATTTGCTTGAAATTTGATTGGTAACAGTTTGATAATTATTATGGTGTCTCTATAAACTTAACGTTTTCAACTAATCTGATCTTGTGATAGTAGTTTTGTTTTTTGACCTCAAAGTTTTAACTTAGGTTGATCAATTTTGAAATACATCAACTTTGAATCATCTTAGTCATAAAGAACCATGGAAGATAGAAATAGTCACAATAGCTTACATTATTATTTTTTTGTGTTTTTAGGTTCTTTGGCGTAGTGATTCACATTTGTTGAGATGCTCATAGTTTCATTTTATGCTGAAGTTTTGTTGGCATGTTTTTAGAATCTATGATGATTAGTTCTTATCTGTATGATTTCTTCTATCTTTGAAGTTTCCGTTAATAATCTGTATGAACTAGGTCCTAGGGGGAGTTTGATGGTGCTTAAACGTATAAGTCCCTAGTTCGTAATATATTACGATGTTTGTTCAGTATGTGTATGTTAATAAGTCCGTGTAATATGAACATCAAATGTAAATAAACTTTAGTCATGTTTTTTTGATTGACTTGTATGCTTTACATGTTTATTTATTCCTAATTTGATCAAATATATTCGTTAAAGTTAAATCTAAAGTTCTGGTTCATTCGCACGAATGAACATTTCATTCGTATGAATGAAACTCATCCGCACGAATGAGTGGTCCATTTATATGACCAATCGTAAAAACTGAAAGTTTGGACAGTATAAATAAGAGCTACGAGTTTCATTCAAGGGTTAGACTTTTCCACAAACCCTTGCTGCAAGTAAATAGTCTCTAATTGTTCCCAAGCTTTAGGTGACGAATAACAACTTTAGAAATATTCTCATATCATCGTCCTATGAACATATTGTCTAAATCGGTTTCAAACTTAAAGATTATTCGTTAAGAGGCTTACTAATTAGGATTCTGCACTATTCACTAAATAATCTTTCGATTCGATTCGTATACTAAGTCTTACACACGGTTTTCTTAATCACACTACAAAACTTTGGCTAACTTCAAACTAATAAATGACTAGGTAGAGAGTATGTATATATATGGCCCTCTCATACTCCCATACAATTAAACCTAAAGGGCCAAGCCGACACTTATTTGGCGTAGTTCAGCCCAACGGACGTTTTAGAAAATTAAAACATGAATTCCAGTTTAGTTCAATAGACGCGTAGGTTTTCTCTTAGAACTTGAACACCTGCAACAATATATAAGACATATAGTTATAAGACTACGAAATCTATTTAATCACTTTCACATGTAATACTTCGCTGCGAAAGCTTATAATCTCAATACTTCGCTGCGACACCTATTTGGCGTAGTTCGAGTATCTGTTACTCTTGATAGTTTTACTTGGATTGTATAATCGAAATCCTAGATATGATATTGGCACTGCTAATTGCTAAATACTGATCAAGAATTTGATAATTTAGATTTGAAACAGGGAATTGGTCGAGGTCTTATTATACACATAAATGTTTAGCATCTTTCAATTTGTTTAACTAGATCTCGTTCTATATTTATTTGAATATTAAATATTATTTACCAATTTAGAACCTTCGACCAAAAATGTTAATAATCAGCTGAATAACGGCCTGAGAATTATCACTATTCAACAGTTTCTATTGACAAACAATTTTTCCAAAACTAGACTTCTACTAGAAATGAAACTCATGAAATACTTACACAAACCTATATTTATATGCGTGTTTTGTTCATGAGTTACTTTAATTTGGTACTCCACTGATCAAAACAGATTAGGGTTTAAGTGTGTCACTTCTTAAAGATTTGAAAAAAAAAACAGATGAATTTGTTCAAACAACCGTACGGTCTTATTAGGGTTCATGAAATTCACGAAATACTTAAACATACTACTTTTTTTCTTACTATTTCAAAATAGTAATTGGGATTTACTATTTCATAAGCAAGTAGAAAGGCCAAAATAAGCGTCAGTACGTATAGAAGATGAAAATTTCATGTCTCGATATATATAATAAATGAAATTCTCAAGGAAAGAAGTAAATATTCTCAAAACTGCCTTCGAGAATTATAATACGACCACCAGCAACATATCCCTCAAGGAAATGTACAAGAGGATCATTTATAAACATTTCCAAATCTTAAAATGTGAAAGCTTAAACTATGTTAATATCATAAAACAATACACTTATCGAAAAAGGATTCAATCAATGTAGCGAATAACATGACGACTTCAAACGATCTACAATCCTTTATATATCATTATTAGTTATCAAAGCATCCATGATGAGAAATTTTCCATTTTTGTCCAAAAGGAATAAAAAAAGAAAAAAACTGAGTTTTCAATTCAAACATTAAAGAATTAAAATGCCTTAGAAAAATTCAACCAGGCACAATCTGGAGCCATTGTGGATGTTCCTTAGCTGCTTGATAATCACATGATAATCTTTACCTCCTTGTACCTTAAACGTCTCCAAAGTAAGACAATGTTCCAGTAGATACCTTATAAAGATTAACTCTATCGGTTTGAAAATTTGAAAATTGAATATTGTTATCTCCTTCATCTTGAAACTCAAGCAAGCTGGTGGTGACGGTTGTTGCCAACTAATGATGTCTTTATTAGATCCACGTATATGCATCTAACGATAAACAAGCAAATACTTAGAACAATAAGATAACAAGTTTTATAATTAAATTCGGAAATCCCCAAAATCCTTTTGAGAAAATATATATGAATACTCTTAGGTTCCTCTATTCCTAGTTAATTACTTAATGTTAGTTCATGACACGCATCAACTTACTTCAGAAAAGGAGATAATCTCAAGATTAGGCATGCTGTTAAGGATTTTTAACAGTAAATCACACTGTCTAATAGAGGTGATGCTGACCACAAGTGTTACCAAGTTTTGGAATATAGGCATGTTAAGAACATGAACCCAAGTAAGAGCCTACAAAAGCAAAACAATTGACATTAGTATACCATTGCAAAATACGCACAGAAAGATATCAGCTAGCTATCCAATACTTCTTGGGCAATCTAGAATATTTAGTGGAGTCATGGATAGTTAGTAGTAGATCTTAGGATGTTTACCAGTGGTTGAAAATGGGAGTCATGGTTAGTTAGTAGTAGATCATGATGTTAATTTTACTGCCTTATAAATTGAAATTAGTATTCTCATTTTATAACCTAAATTTGAGTTTAATTAATATCACGAAAGTAATTATCTCGGTTTATTTTGATAATTCGTGGGCTGGCTACAACACTTGATATCTAAGCCGTTTTGGCTCGTAGTAAGGGTTGATTACAACTTTATACAAACAAATCGAGAGGAATAAAGCAAGTATCAAGGGTGAAATACGATCAGAAGAAAGTCGCAACAACAAGTTACCACCAGAAGAAATAAAGTTATCTCAAGAAAGCCTATTGGGTTAATCGGTTTACATTCTTAGTTATTCAGTTTGGTTACTATTTATTTGATATTTATCTAATTGTTATGTTAGTTTTACGTCGAATTATAATTATTTAGGAGAACAAGTATTGGATCATGGGATACATGTATTTCCAATTTTGTAAGTTATCTAGTGGGAGTCTTTTATTTTAATTAGGTAGAATATTTAGTTGCTATTTTATTGTTCTCCTAGTTGCTTGGAGAGAAAGTTTATCTCTTGTATATATTAGCTCTACTTGACCAGCACGTGTTGTAACTAAAGCAACGACTTATCGAAAACATCTCATCTCTGATGAACTTGCTCTAGCCGATTGTCCAGTTAATGATGATGATCTTGTACTCAACATCCTACACTGGCTGGGGAATCAATTTAAAGAAATATGTGAAGCAGTATACGCTCGCGAAACACCAATATCCGATCTATTGCCATCATTAGAGTATATTCAAGGAGATGATCACAACTGAGGGAAGAAACATGGGGAAGGAGTTCTTTCTTGAGAGTCGGATGTATTAAAATAAAATAATATAGAGGAAGGTGAAAGGAAGGGGTGGTGAAAAATAGTACCAATGTAGTTTTTATAGAAGTTAAGGGTTTCGAGACAACATAGCGTGTTATACTCGAAGAAGTCCATTCCCAGAAACTAGTTAAAAATGAAAGCTATGATCACAAGCGTCTTGGAGAGATGCACCATGTGGGATTTCTTAAAATGAAGAAACGGGTTAAGAATATCAAAATTTCGGGGGTGAATGTTGGGTAATGTTGACGGTTTAGTAGTGTCATGTGTAGTTAGTAGATCATGAAGTGTTTAGTTAATGGATGAAAATGGGATTCGTGATTAGTAAACAACAGCTAGTTTATCACTACAAAAAAAGGTCTTATTATTTACGCTTTCATTATTTTTGACGTTTTAAAGCGTGAATAACTTAACATGTTTTTTACACCTATAAGTGTCACAAAGTTTTTGACATTTAAAAGCATCAAAAAGGAAAACCAATGACGCTTAATTCACATTTTTAAGCTTCAAAAGTTCATTCAAAACGTGTTAAAAACACAAGATTAATTCTTGTGTTAGTTATTGGATGAAATTGGGTACTTAGTATGTTAGGAAGTAAAGTTTGCTTTATTATATATAGCAAGTTGTATTCTTTTTTTTTTTTTTTTTTTGAACAACAGTTAGTTGGGGATTACCCAGAGGAACTTAACCACTCACGCGAGCATCTTCCGCAGTTGCTATACCCGCCCCCAACTACGTGCCCCGGAGAAAACCCGCACCAACCACTAGACCACATCACAACTTCAGTAAGTTGTATTCTCATTTTTGTAATCTAAGTTAGTTAGATTTTAATTAATATTCAGAAAGTAGTCTCATGTTACAATGATACCATTATCGTTTGCATCAAAAGGTAGCTAGCTTGGTAGCAGGATGGTTTGTGAGTATTTTATACAATAGGGGGTGAGAGAATGTGTGAGAGAGAAAATCTTGAGAGAGAAAGTGAGCGGGTGAGGCATAGCACGGCTAGGGCAGGCACGGGTGGAGTTCGAGGGCAGCACAATGGCAACTATGAGAGCTACAGCAGCGGGTGGTTAAACCGAAACCGACTTACATCGTATATGTTCTTCAATTTCCCGGATGACTCGAAAGTTGTTGATTTTTGGAAAATCTTCAAACAATTCGGGATGGTGAGAGACGTCTACGTCCCTAGTAAATGTCTACACAATGGAAAAAAGTTTGCTTTTGTTAGATTTACTGAGGTGAAAGATTGCTCTAAACTTTTGGCATCTCTTGAAACAATCAAATTTAATGAGTTTGAGGATTCGTTGATTAAGGTGTTCAAGGCGACTGAACGAGCACCTAGACAAAGAGAGTAAATCCCTACAAAGAATGCTCCCAATCCAGAGACTCATGGAGGATTTAATAACAACAAATTCCATGACGAACGTTCGTTCACTGATGTCTTGGGTCGAGGCAAGGATCTACGTGATTCTTTGAATGATAAGAGAAGAATGAAGAATGGTAACGTGGGGTTGGGTAGCCAGACTAGCGATAAGGGTTTAGACAAGGAATCTGACAAAAAGGTTATTCATATAGTTGATGAATCCTGTTCGGATAATGAAGACCTTCTTAAGAAAGCAATTGCGGCAGAAGCTAAGAATGCTAATATTCTTGAAAACCTTGAATCGATCTTGGGTAATGAAGGATTTGGGGACGTGGAAGTCAAAAGGTTAGGAGGCCTAAGTGTTTTGCTTGTGTTCCCGAATGACGAGGCGGCCAAACTTGCTGTGGAAAATAATCATCCATTTAGAAAATGGATTCACAAAATTTTCTTGTGGGATTTTTCACATTGGCCGGAAAAACGCATGGCTTGGCTATCAATAAGTGGTGTACCGGTACCATGTTGGTCAGAGCAGACATTCTCTTCAATTGAAGAATGGTTTGGTGTGGTGTATTTGTTAGAGAATTGCTCAATCAATGGCAACCAACCACTTCTAAACGGGAGAGTTTTTGTGCAGTTACACGATCCTGATCTTGTTAAGGAGTCCATAAAAATCATCTATAAATCCAGAGAGTACTTCGTCAATGTCACTGAAGAGATTAACGAAGTTAATAAGGATCCTTTAGGGTTAAAAGATAATCAGTGTGTTGATCATAACTGGTGCCACAGGTGTTCTTATTACAACGATTCGGATTCGATCGATTCAGACGATTTCCCTAGTAATATAGATGATGAAGAGGCTAGTCTTTTCAATGATGTTCTTAAAAGTGACGACGATGAAGATTCTAATTCAATGCATTCTGATGATTCAAAAGATTCCGATGAAGTTTTTCCTGAAAAGATGGGTTCGCCGGCGAATATGGGTGGCCAGAAATTCGAAGACGAAGAGTCTGGCAACTTTAGGGCTTGTGGGAATTCCAATGTCGATGAGGTGGTTGCTGATTCTTTCGAGGATAATCAATGTCACAATCCAATTTTCAACACCAAACAAAATGATGAGATTAACGAGGCGCGTGCATCGAATGACCAATCAAATATTAATTGTCCCATTGATAATTGTGAAGTGACTTTAGGATATAAGTCTACTCGTATTCCTAATGAAGCAGAGGTACCGATTGGGCCTAATGTTGATGGATCGGATCCTATAAGTAAAAGCCCAACTATGGGTACTAATAGGCTGGACAGTGGTATGGGGCTTAATAATAATGAAGGCAGGAAACAGACTGTTAATGGAGATGTGGGGGGGAATTGGGCTAAACCACCAAAGCCCAATTGCGTTAATTCCAATACTGAAAATGAATCGGTGGAGACTAATCCAATACCTTCTCAGCGACTGAGCAAATCGAAATCGACAAGGAAAAATTCAGCAGAGGTTTCCTATTGCAGCGACTGTTACATGATTGCTATGACAAATTGCAGGGCATCGTCGTGAATTATGAGATTTAAGAACAGATTTCGGTGTGCAACTAATTATGGGAAAGGAAACTCGTTCAATTGCAAAACCTGTGGGAGAAGAGGGAATAGGAAAGGAAAAAAATCGAAGGAGGGAAAGACTCCTGCGATGCGGTCAGAAGATCTCAAATCACGATCCATCAATAGTGAAGCGGTGAGATAATATGGGGAACAAATTGGATTGAGGTGGTCTACCTCAATTCCACAGTAAGTTTATTTCCTTTCGTTTGTCTTGTATTCATTATGAAGATACTTTCATTAAACATTCGGGGTTTCGCGGTAAAAGGTAAATTTGGGTGGGTTCGTAGTATATGCTTGAAAGAAAGACAGAGTATCGCGGTCTTCCAAGAAACTCGAAGTAAGTCAGTTACTGATTCGTGGGTTCAAGCTTTATGGGGTGATCCAAACTTTGGGTTTCTTCAGAAAGATGCGGTTGGCAAATTGGGGGGTCTATTAGTTATTTGGGATAAATCCATATTTGAAGTCGAGAGTTACACTTGTTGTGAGTTCTTTTTGGCCTTTAGAGGAAAATGGAAGAATAATGGGGAGAAGTCTACTATTGTGAATGTATATGGCCCTCATAACGATCGTTGCAAAAAGCGTATGTGGGAGTTGTTAGATAAATTAATTAGGAGTATTGACACTAAGTGGCTTCTATGCGGGGATTTCAACGAAGTTAGGTCTTGTTCGGATCGTTTCAATTCTCAATTCCATCAAAATAGGGCTGATAGGTTCAACGATTTCATCTCTAGGAATAGCTTAATTGAGGTTCCTATTAGTGGGAGGAAGTTCACTCGAATTAGTGATGATGGAGTTAAATTTAGTAAGCTTGATAGATTCTTGGTTTCGGATGGGTTTATGAGTCTTTGGGCGAATCTCTCGGTTATTGCTCTTGACCGTAATCTTTCCGACCATTGTCCCTTGATTCTTAGGGATAGGGTTCTTGACTACGGTCTGACTCCCTTCAAAGTGTTTGACGAGTGGTTTAATTGTGAAGAGGTAGATATAATTATTAAGGAGGCTTGGGGACAAGAAGTTCGTGGTACAAGAAAAGATTGCGCTTTTAGGGATAAGATGAAGAACGTTAAGATGGCACTAAAAAAGTGGAGTCTCTCTAGATTTTGTTCACTTGATAATGAAATAAATGAGCTTAAGAAAAAAGTGAGGGAGTGGGAAATTAAAGCGGATGACAATACTCTTAGTGACTCAGAGCGTACTTTATGGCTAGATTGTAGGCGTCGTTGGATGGAAAAGGAAAGGGTTAAGTCCAATATGTTGAGACAAAAGGCTAAAATAAAATGGACTCTAGAAGGGGATGAAAACTCTAAATTTTTTCACGCTACTTTGCGACGAAAATACAATAAATGCAACTTCCAGGGATTATTAGTCGATGGTATTTGGCATGAGGATCCAGTGGTTGTCAAAAATTTCATCTTTTCACATTTTCAAAAATTGTTCGCGTGTAACTCATATTACAGGCCAAGGATACTTGGTGGGTTTTCTAGTGGATCGAATCTTAATTTTGCTTCAGTTGGGCCTGTTGTTCCCTTTCAGCGCTGGTGTGGGCCAGTTGGGCCTGTCGGACAGACTCCTCCCATTGGGTCTGTACAGTTCACAGAAGGGTCTGGTTCGGTTTGTCTGCGAATTTCAGAAGAGGAAGCAAGTGCACTAGAAGTTTTTTTTTTCGGAGGAGGAAATATTGGGAGCAATAAAGGAATGTGCGAATAATAAAGCGCCTGGTCCGGATGGTTTTAATATGCGATTCTTCAAAAAGTTTTGGGCTATTATTCGGGAGGATTTAGTCGCGGCGGTCAATTGGTTTTGGGATAAAGGCGAGCTCTCGAAAGGATGCAACTCCTCTTTTATCATACTTATTCCTAAAAAAGTGGATCCGGCTAGCCTAAATGAATATAGACCGACTAGCTTGATTGGGAGCTTTTATAAAATAATCGCGAAACTTTTGTCTTTAAGGCTTCGAAAGGTAATTCCGAATCTTGTGGGTTTTGAACAAAGTGCGTTCATTAAAGGAAGGAACATCATGGATGGCGTGCTTATTGCGAATGAGTCTTATGAATTTCTTAAAAGAGGTCGTATTAAAAGTATGATGTTCAAGGTAGATTTTGAAAAGGCGTTCGATAGTCTTAGTTGGGAGTTTTTGGATGATATGATGGGGTTTATGGGATTTGGTACAAAATGGAGGGGTTGGATTGCATCGTGCTTAAAGTCGGCTTCTATTTCCGTTCTCGTCAATGGTTCACCAACTAAAGAGTTCAAGCTCGGGAGGGAGGTTAGGCAAGGAGATCCTCTTTCACAGTTTCTCTTTATTATCGCGGTGGAGGGACTTAATTGGCTAACCAAGTCGGCGATATCAAGTAATCTCTATAGTGGGGTTAAAATTGGTAGAGATCATGTTCCGATTTCCCATCTTCAATACGCGGATGATACCTTATTTTTTGGGGAATGGATTCTAGACAACATTGAGAACCTCATGAAACTTCTAAAATGCTTCGAGTTATGTTCCGGTCTAAAAGTAAATTACAATAAAAGCAATCTTTTTAGGGTCGGGGTAGACAAGTCGGAAATCGAAGACATGGCAACTTTATTTGGGTGTAAAATGGGCTCCTTCCCCTTTACGTATCTCGGGTTACCTATCGGTGCAAATATGAATAAATTTGAAAGTTGGAAACCGGTTATTGAAAAATTTGAGAAAAGGTTATCGGATTGGAGAGCCCGTACGATGTCTCTTGATAGACGTGCAACTTTCGTGACTTCGGTTCTCAATAGTTTGCCTTTGTACTACTTTTCGCTCTTTCGTGCCCCACCTAGCGTGCTTAAAAAACTTGAGAGAGTAAGAAGGAAATTTTTTTGGGGTGGGTCGGGCGACGAGTCAAAAATCTTGTGGGTTAAATGGGATGATGTCATTCGTCCTTACACGGATGGCGGACTTAATTTTGGGTCTCTTAATTGTAAAAACTTAGCACTAATCGGTAAGTGGTGGTGGCGGTTTCTTACTGAACCCACTTCCTTGTGGGTTAGTGTTATCAAAAGCATTTTTGGGGGGTCGGGTCTAATTTCTTCGGGTGGGTCTATTTCACTTTTGTACTCTAATTCTACTTGGAGTAAAATTGTGAAAACAGGTTATGAGATTGATGGCATTGGAGTCGAATTTTCCAAATCATTTTTGAAGGTGCTCGGTAATGGAAAATCAACAAAATTCTGAGAAGATTCATGGCTTAAAGATACCCCATTAAAAGGTATTTTTAAGAGATTGGTGCGACTTGATTCTAATACTAATGCTATGGTGGCGGATCGTGTTACTTGGAATGGCGAAAATTGCTGTTCAAACTGGTCGTGGGTTCGTGAGATTACGGGGAGAACGCGGGGTGAGCTGATCGAACTTGAGGGGCTGATTTCAGGAGCAAGAATGGAGGTGGACAAACAAGATTGTTGGTCTTGGAAACTTTGTGGAACCGGTATTTTCTCGACTAGTTCTCTTACAAAGTTCATTATGAAATCGTGTTATCCCACAACAGCTTCGTGTATCCCAACTCAAAAGAATTATTTGGCTCCTAAAAAAGTGGGTATCTTCGCATGGAGGGCAAGGCGGAAGAGATTGCCCGTTTTTTTCGAACTTGACAAACGTGGTATTGATCTCCACTCCGTTCTTTGTCCCCTATGCGACGATGAAATAGAAACGGTAGATCATGCTTTGTTCTCGTGCACAAAGGTTCGGGAAGTATGGGATAAAATCTTCAATTGGAGGGGCGTGACTTCGAACCAACTAAATCTCGATGGCATTTTGGGTGGGTCGGTTAATTTGCAATTATCGAAGGTTGGTGAGAAAATTTGGCAAGCAATGATTTGGACGAGCTTATATCTCATTTGGAAAAATAGGAATAATAAGATTTTCAAAAAATCGAGTTGGTCTCCTCCGGTGGCACTTTGTGACATTCAAGCGATGAGTTACGAATGGATAGGGAAGCGGTGCAAGATAAAGAAAGAGATTAAAAACATCGAGTGGCTTACTTGGTTGCACAACCCGCAATCTATTGATTTGTAATCTATTGTTTTGTAACCTATTGTTTTGTAACTTTGTGAGTATCTCGTGTATTTAGTAGATGATTCGCATAGGATTCTAGCTCGGTATCATTATGTGTATCATCATATGCGAACTCGTGTATCATTTGGGTTTTTCTAATATAATTTGCCGTTCAAAAAAAAAATAGTTTTTTTTTTTTTAGATATTAAAATAAGAGTAGAAATTAAGCGCATGAAATCTGCTGAATTCACAAAGATTCAAAGGATAAGTAAGCGTACGTACTTTCATAGTTCGAAAATCCAAGTTTAATGTTCTGGTTGCCGAAATGGAAGTGAAGAGTTCTTGAGAGAATCTATCGATACAAAGGTGTGATTCAGCAAGACATAGCATCTTCTTCTTAAAATCGAAACTCGTCCTTAATTTGGGGAGCATCAATCTCCGATTTAAAATTTGTATCCCATTCACTGAATGAAGTAAACTCTAGCCTTAATTTCTTCAATGATGGTGACTACAACTTAATCTTATACAACTCATCATTAACCACATTCCTCTCCACGAACAATTCTTCTAAATTAGGACACCCAGAAATCAGATTCTCAAATGTTCGATCGTGTTTAAAATAAACAATAGATACCAAATTGAGTATCTTTAAACACGGAATAAGTAGACCATCTTCAGGGACGTCTAAAACGAATCCTTTTAAAGTTAATGCAACTAATGTTTTGCATGTCTTGAATAGATCCCAACACAGGCTGACCTTAAATATATTAGATGGAAGTGTAAGGTCAAGTTCTTCAACTTTAAGCTCGACAACAGTACGAAGAGTATTCATCGCACGCATGTAGCTGGACCCAATCGAGCTTTGAAAAAAGAACTTTTGAATTGGCAAACCCCCACGAGAAGCAAGGGTTTTGTCAACAAAATCATGATAATCCATGACTTGTTTTTTTGTTCGACATTTCGGCACCACGAAATGTAGATTTGGGAGTAAAGCCTGCAAATCTTTCCATCTGTTTGATAGGATGATGGTTCGATAAGCATCAGCATCTGGAAGTATAGAGAGGATTCTTGAAAGTAATATTTCGTCGGGTAACTTGCTAATTAAATCTTCATCTTCCTTTTGCTGTTGTTTCTGGATTTCATTTTTTGGCTTTTTGATCCGAGTTCTACCCCATTGCAAAATCATAGCCGGTTGAAGAGATTCAGATGAAATTGTGATTAGGGTTCTCAAAATTGGGGTTTTTTGGGAGGTGATGAAATGGTGTCCAGGGAGGATTGTTATTTTCAGGAAGAGCTAGAATTAATGCTTTATTACAAAGCATTTAAAACATTAAGCATTTAAATCATGTGACATAAGAAGATGACAAACTTTATAATTAATTTCCGTAATAGATCATTATGTGAAGATCTTTACACATTTTAAAATGTGTATTGACTATTATGCCCCTGCGAGTCATCTCGAAACATATCTGTAGTTGAGCTATTTGAACTTTCTGATTGAAGGTGTTTGACTACTTACTGATTTAAGAACAATACTTAATAGATTTTAATGTTTAACAATAACACGGGACACCAAATACTTTTTGAATTTTCTAATGACAACCTAAGGGTTGTCAATAAGAATTAAATTATGTAGAAAATAATTTTGTATTTTGCTAGTTGAGAGTAATTTTTTGACGGGATAAAACATGCATGTCTAAATTTTTTATTGGCAGCTCTAAGGGCTATCATTATCATTAGAAAAGTTCAATACTTTTTAACCTCTTACAGTTTTTTTGGCTAAATCTCTTTTTTTGTTTAATTGAATCTTAAATGCTATTAATAGATGTACTAAAAATGACCAATATATTAAATGCTCAATTTAAGTGAGTATATATTGTGTGAAATGTAATTAACTCCGCATTTGCAATGTCCATTTTTTCATAAATTTTAATACTCCAAACTCCAAAAGTTACGTACTGTATATGTAAATTTAGATGGGCCCTATAACTGCAGCCCATATGAATTGAATTTGGCTCTTGCTATTTCCAAGATAACGGACTTTACATAGATCACATTCGACTCAAACTAACATCCCCAATCATCAAACCCTAATTCTCAGTTCTTCAACTAGAAATCATCAATCTGCTATCAGAAGCAGTTATGTCCAAAAGGCCGAAACATTCATCTACTGATGCTGATAACAAAATTGTAATCAAACAAGAAGAAGAAAAAGAAGATTTCTTCAACAAATTACCTGATGATCTCCTCACAAAAATCATATCATGTATTCCGGATGCACGTGATGCCAAACGCACGTGCATTTTATCGAAGAGGTGGAACCTTCTACCAATTCTCTATTTCGTAATGCCGCCTTTTATCCGTTATAACAAACGAGCGAAATTGTTTTACCCAAATTCTTATAGGTCTACATCTTCGTCCAATATAAAAGTCAAAAAGTTCCATGATTCAGTAGATAAAGCCTTAGCTCTTCATCAGGGTATGCCAATTCAAAAGTTTGTTCTTTGTTTTATGGATGAACATTGTGATTACAGTCGTCTCAATAGTTGGCTTCGTACCCTTGTTTGTTGTCTAGTTCAACAACTAGAGCTTAATTTGGTTACTAGTAGTATGCATGGTGTTAGTGCTCGTATAAATATATTGAAGAACTGTAATACTCTCATTGAATTAACATTAAGAGGCAAATTTGTGTTGGATATGCCTGAAAGTAGCGGCGTGTTGTTTCCGTCTTTAAAAAAACTCAATCTTCATTTTATTGTTTACTCTAGCGAACCTCTGATGAAGTTGATTTCTCAATGTCCCGTATTAGAAGAATTATTTGTAGAGAATCAAATTGAATCATATTATGAACGCCTTAAAACGTTTAAGGTCTCCTCAACGTCTTTGAAGAGATTAAGGATGTCCTTTATTAATATTTTTCTAAGGAATCCAAATGTTGTCATTAATGCTCCTAACCTTGAATACATTTACTTTTCGGATCAGAATAAAACAAAATACCATATAATGAATCCGTTATCTCTAGTGGAGGCACACATTGATGTTTCTAGCCAGATTTTCGAACTCTTCACAAGCCTCTCGTCAATCAGGATGTTAACAATAACCCATCACACTATACGCGTAAGTATACTTATCAGTGTAAACTTGAATCCAAATTCAATACTATATACACTTATATATAGTATTTTGTTACTTCTCATATCAGTTATATATGGAGTATATATGTTAATACTCCATAAGATATGTAAGTAAAGCACAAAAAAAGACATTTTAATTACTTCTAATGTTTGTTTTATGCAGGAGGCTTTTACCACAAAACACATTTTAATTAGGGAAATTAGGGTCATGCCCCTGTTACCAAACTTAGTCAAGATTTTGATTGGTATCAATGGTCCTTGGGAGTGGGATTTCTTGATGGTTCTCTTAAATCATATGCCTAATCTTGAGCATATTACCTTTACTCATGTAAGTTAATTTGCGCCTAAAAATTTATTTTTTGTTTAAAATAAGGAGAATATAAGAGGTGTTAAATATTATGCTATATTTTTGAATTTGGATTTGCATATTGAGTCTCTTTCTCTTATCATTGTGAATTCGAATTTGTGTTTGGATAAACACAATTCTACCAATGATATTGTCATTAAGGGCTACATGCATACTTTGCAAGAAAACGTTTAATCCATTGATAATATAAATTACATCTTTATCCTAAAACCTATCTACCTCAGTTTACACAATTATGTCCTGTTCTCACTACTTGTTTATCATTAGGGGCTTCTATGTGTAGACAAGATCTTTGGGAACTATAACCCACCAGTAATAAAGACACCTCCACCTTCTTGTTTGCTTTCTAACATGAAAGAAATCATAATACTTAGGCTGAAAGCTGTTACATGTGAAGAGGTTGCCTTTATTAGGTATCTGCTTAATACTGCGAAAAATCTGGAGATATTTAAAATGAATGCTCCTAAAATCGGTCGTAAGAGACGTAAAGAGATATTGACTTTCTCCCGTGGCTCCAAATGTTGCCGGGTCCAATTTGTTTGATTGCTCTACAAGATCTGACTGTGATTCTCATATGTTCTGACTGTATTACATTTTAAAGAAGTATTGTGTCGACTTTATTTCATCTATTAATTCTGGTACCATCTTTAAAAACATCACTTTTAACCTTACTGTCCCGTAAAATGATGCTAAAGTCATGTTATGGGGGTAAATTTTATTATAACTAAATCACATATACTTTGTATGTGGATCTGTTTATGGTATGAATGATAATTTTCATGCCCTGCCTAAAAACAGAGTATTATAAATCTTTCCTTTCTAACTTAATAACCGGGATTGTAAATTATACGTGTTAGTGCATATTTTGTAATCCCTAGTTCCATGAACTTTAACGTTTTATTCGATCATGTTGTAACCTGTAATATTGTTAAACGTTGATTGTCGATGTGTTATTTTATATTTGTAAACGTTTAAATATAATTCGTAATATTACTCGACAGTCGGCCGACTGACATGGTCAGTCGACCGACTGTCATCCACTGTCGACCGACATAGGAACTGAGGTATTTAAGCCTAATTAATCTTCATTAATTTGGTTAACAACTCTGCACATTACACACACACGAAAACTGTTCTAGGTCGAGTCTCTCTCAATCTTCATGTCCAAATACCACAGAATGTAAGTCTAGGCTTCGTGTTTATCAAGATCTAATCTTGGTTTGACTTATACGAACCCGAAAACCCATAGATATTCGTTTAAGCTCTTTCTAGTGTTATTCCGCCTCTAGATCGTGTTATGTTGATTCTAAGATCCTCTCTCAGCGTCTACAATACGGAGTAATTAAATTTGTAAATATATGTCTTGATCCTGTTCGGTACGCTAAATATAATATGCATCGGTTATGGAAGGTAAGGAATTCATATATCTATTATGGTATCCTCTCATTTACACGAAGGAAAGACTCATGATGATACATTAAACTCAAAGCCGATTTCGTTAAATATTTTGAGTCATATCGGGTATTCTACTTGCTTTATGTTTTATTTACTTCTTCTTGTGTTATTATGGAATCCACATATTCATTCAGTTGATGCTAGTAATGACGTTTTTACTTATTTAGTGATTCATATGAATCGTCTTATGGATACGTAATGCCAAGGAACCGAAAGGTATGTCAAATTTACATATAAGACCCATTGTAGTGCGCGTGTCGGTGGGATGGGTGCTCCCAAACACGACTCCAGCATGCTACTAGATTGTTGTGGTGTGCTTGCTCCAAGCATGGAGTGAATTTGAAGCGTGTTGGGATATTTGTGGGTTTTTGTTTTTTGCTATTTATTCACCACTTTTCACTCAACTTTCATTCATATCTAGACATATCACACTACACACCCAAATCAGTCTTCTATAGGTGTTTTCTTCCGTTTGGTCATTTTTTTATAACTGGTTATAAGATTTACAAATTATTTTGAACAGAGTAAAACGTACCTAGTCATATATCAACTTCATTACGTAGTAACAATCCATGAGATCTAATCTACTCCATGTTTTCGTTTGAACCTCCGGCCTTATCCCTAATCAATGGTCAAATTACAAGGAGTTTTTGTTGTCACGAATTATGGAAGCAATCAATTCACAAGAATTGTGTCAGCGGTAAAAGCGAAATCTTTAATAATCTCTCCAAAAATAATTAATATGGGATGTGTTCATCAATACATCATGATCAAGCTTCCACAAGTAAACAATCGGATCATGGCTATTAAACAGAAATTACACAAAGTTAAGATTTACAAATTATTTTGAACAGAGTAAAACGTACCTAATCATACATTAACATCATTACGTAGTAACAATCCATGAGATCTAATCTATTCAATGTTTTCGTTTGAACCTCCTGCCTTATCCCTAATGGTCAAACTACAAGCAGTTTGTGTCAGCGGTAAAAGCGAAATCTTTAATGAATCTCTCCAAATATATTTAATATGGGATGTGTTCATCATTACATTATGATCAAGCTTCCACAACTAAGCAATAACGTAGACATCTGATTAAACCATTTACATGTTATAAAGAATAAAATACAGACTCAACTTTACATCTTAAAAAATGCAAAGTCCATTATTCCTAAATTAATTGCGTATATGTAGCTCTAGGTGGGCCCTAATACTGCAGCCCAAACTATCAATGAGTACGGACTTAACCTAGACCACATTTGACTCAGGTTTTTTTATGTTGCGATCAGACAAATGAATCAAGCTATCAAACTCGCGTAACCTCAAACTAAAATCCCCAATTCTCAAACCCTAATTCTCAGTTCTTCAACTACAAATCATGAATGCGCGATCAGGAAAAGTTGTGTCCAAAAGGCCAAAACATTCATCTACTGCTGCTGCTACTCATAACAAAAATTTAATCAAAAATGAAGAAAAAGAAGATATCTTCAGCAAACTACCTGATGAGCTCTTTACAAATATCATATCCTTGATTCCGGATGCGCGTGATGCCAAACGTACATGCATTTTATCGAAGAGGTGGAACTACATTTGGGAATTTCTACCAATCCTCTGTTTCGTTATGCCTTTTCTCCGTTATAACAAACAAGAGAATGAGTTTTATTATGATTTTACTAGGTGTAATTTATTGCCAAATGAACAAGTACTTCAAAAGTTTAATGATTCGGTTGATAAGGCTTTAGCTCTTCGTAACAGTAAGCCAATTCAAAAGTTTTTTCTTTGTTTATCCAAGGATTTTGATTACAGTCGTGTGCTTAATTGGCTTCGTATCGTTATTAGTTGTCTAGTTCAACAGCTAGAGCTTATATTGGCAGCTAGTACTAGCGGTTATTGTGTTAGGTTTTATTGGGGTATATTGAAGAATTGTGATAACCTCATTGAGTTAACATTAAATGGAAAATTCGTGTTGGATGTGCCTGAAAGTAACGGCGTGTTGTTTCCGTCTTTGAAAAAACTCATTTTGATGTATATAATTTACTCCGGCGAAAATACTTTCGTGAATGTGATTTCTCAGTGTCCTGTATTAGAAGAATTAATTGTGAAGAAACTCTACTATCAAGGTAATGATTTAATTGAGACGTTTAAGGTCTCTTCGGCGTCTTTGAAGAGTTTGAGTTTATCCTTAATCGATTACGACTCTCAGGTCATGGTTCATGACGTTTTCATTGATGCTCCTAACCTTGAATACATTTACATGTTGGATGAGGTGACAAGCGAATACCATATGACGGAGTCGTTATCTCTAGTAGAAGCTCACATTGATACTTCTAGACGCCTGTTAGAACTCTTCACAAGCCTCTCGTCAATCAAGAAGTTAACATTGACTCGTCAAACTATACGAGTAAGTTTACTTATCTTTTTTTTTTTTCACAACAAACACCCCCCCCCCCCCCCCACCCTTTATATCCACGACCGGACTTGCACTCACAACCTCAAAGTTTATAACTTCCCTTGATACCGCTAGGCCAGAAGCAATTTTGTGTAAATTTATCATTCTAAGATATTTAATACTATATTCACTCGCATTTGTTGAGTATTTAGTTACTTTTCATATCTGTTATATACAGAGTATATGCTAATACTCCGTATGATATATGCTGTTGTAAATCAGGGTTTCGATTTCGGATTTCTGAGAGTCGTGTAATCACTTTCAGATTAAAGTATTTCGATGGTACAATCGAAATCTTCAATCGGATAAAACTCAGAAAATATAGAACAGAGAATATGTTTTTGTGTATGAATTAATTAAACGTACCAATGAATTAAATAACCAAAAACGGGGTGGGGTTTATAAATGCCGAATGGCAGTTCCATCTCCAACTGCCTCCGAACCCCCATCATAATCAAGATAAGTTCAAACAAGTGTGCACTCCACACTTTCCCAAACTTGTTCGATATTTATCAAGATTATTTTGGTTAACAAATTAATCCCATTACATTTAAATCATATTGGTGACACAAATCACCAACATATGCCAAGCACAAAAAGAGATATTGTCAATTGCTGGGCTTTTAATTAAAGATTATGACGTAACATTTTTTCTCTGCAGGCTTTAAACACAATCCATAGTTCAATTAATGTGGAGCTTCTGTTCCCAAACTTGGTCAAGCTTTTGATTGGTATCAGTGGTTCTTGGGAGTGGGATTTCGTGCTGGATTTCTTAAACCATATGCCTTATCTTAAGCATATTCCCTTTACTGATGTAAGTTCATTTGCACCTATAACTTTATTTTGATAATATAAAGTAAAAGAACATAAAAGATTGTTGTTCAAGTAGAAGAATATAAAAGATTGTTGAAACATACAGGCCCACAATCCTACTTACTTACCGTGCGTTGTAAAACACCCACAATACACAAATTAAACATTATTTGTGAGATAGAAAAATACTTAAAGACTACATTTTTATTTCTGATTTTTTGTTCACATCGTAAGGCTATATATATATAGCCATAAACTCATGCAAATCACACATTCAAACTTCGACAACTTTCTTCTACCTAAAGTTTAGGTGGACTCACCCCACACTCCACCGTAAGCCTTTTAATTCGATCAAGCACAATACCAGTTCAAACTAGCTAACTTAATCAATTAAACATTGCATATAACACCAATACCTATTAAACTAACGTTCCAACCATGTGAACTCGTGACTTTTAATGTGAGTAAGGTCCCGTAAACCTACCCATCAAGATTACCCAACAGAGATTGTTGGAAATTTAGTGTAATTGAGGGATTTAATCTACACTTGTAAACGGGTTAGGAGGTACGGAGTGTACACCCATTAAGTGATAGATTGCCCGGACCCGAAAGTGGTTTTCCATTATCACAAATTTGAGTGATTACGGAAGTATTATTCCTGCACTAGGTGAAACATCTCCATCGTGGAAATAAAACAAACAACTTTATGTAAAGGATTTGTTTTAGATTTGAAAACGATTTCCTAGATTTGGTTGTTGGAAATAAAACAAACAACTTTATGTAAAGGATTTGTTTTAGATTTGAAAACGATTTCCTTGATTTGGTTGTTGAAAATAAAACAAACAACTTTATGTAAAGGATTTGTTTAGATTTGAAAACGATTTCCTTGATTTGGTTGTTGAAAATAAAACAAACAACTTTATGTAAAGGATTTGTTTTAGATTTGAAAACGAAATTAGTTAGTGAAACATCTCCATCGTGGAATAATACTTATTTTTGGGTGCCTATAAATAAGGACTATCATTTATGAGAATAAGATATACGAAAAACACCTTAATACTCTTATGCAAAAGAGTTCTTGTTTACTGCCAATAACAAGAACTAATCTCTGTCTTATCCCAAAGTTTTATTCGTGTAACCCAGGCAATAAGGGTCGAATAATTACTTTCGGAAAGTGATACCACGATTCAGTGATTTATCTGGCTATCGATTATTTTACCCTACACGAAATTTCAATAAAACCTCCAACAATCGAAAGTAATTCTTCGTTATAATCGATGGTGGCTACGATGAAACACATGACGGCGAATTTCTCCAAACTTGATAAGTTTGAGGGAATTGATTTTAGGAGATGGCAAAAGAAGATGCACTTCTTTCTGAGCAGCATGAGTGTGGTGTACGTACTCAACACACCAATTCCTGAAGATCATGGTGATGATGCCACTATTGAACAAATTCGGAAAAGGTGCAAGTGGGAGAACGATGACTACATCGCTAGAGGTTTAATCCTCAATGGTATGGCTGATTCCCTTTTTGATATTTACCTAAATGTTGAATCTTCTAAAGAACTATAGGACTGTTTAGAAACCAAGTATATGTCTGAGAATGCTTCTAGTAAAAAGTTCCTTGTGAGTAATTTTAATAATTACAAGATGGTCGATTCTAGACCGGTCTTGGAACAATACAATGAGTTCATTCGTATACTTGGTCAATTCACACAACATAAGATGAACATGGATGAGTCTATTCAAGTCTCAAGCATAATTGATAAACTACCTCCATCTTGGAAAGAATTTAAACATTCTTTGAAACATAAGAAGGAGGAGTTAACTCTTGTTGAGTTGGGTAGTCATCTGCGTATTGAGGAATCCCTCAGGTTGCAGGATAATGACAAGCCAAAGAGCAACGAAGTTGCTGGTACGTCTGTTGTCAATATGGTGGAACATAAAAAGTTCACTAGTAATAATGACAAAAAGGGCAAACGTAAACATCAAGGTTATAACAAGGCTAATCCGAACAAGAAGTCTAAATTGACTTGTTGGAAGTGTGGTAAAACTGGACACATGAAAAAGGATTGCAAGGTTATTTTTGGTAATAATAATGCCAAAGGATCTAGCACAAGCGGTTCGGGAAATGGTTTAAACAACCACAACTCGAAAGGTCAGAATATATTTAATAATTCAAATGAGAATTATTATGTTTCATATATATCTGAGGCTTATTTTGTGCAGGATGATGATGTCGCGTGGTGGGTTGACTCGGGAGCCACCACCCATGTATGCAAGGATAGATTTTGGTTCAAGACTTACGAGTCCGTGACTGATGGATCAATTCTTCATATGGGAAATGAGTCAACAGCCTCTGTTCATGGACGTGGAAGTGTGGATTTGTGTTTTAGTTCTGGAAAAACTATTTGTTTGTTTGATGTTTTGCATGTACCACAAATAAGAAAAAATTTGGTTTCCAGTAGTGTGTTAAATTGTTGTGGTTATAAACAAGTGATTGAATCTGATAAGTTTGTTTTGTCAAAACATGGTATGTTTGTTGGTTTTAGTTATTTATGCAATAGAATGTTTAGACTTAACATTAATCACTTGAATGTTAATTTTGCTTTTATATCTACTTCTAGCCTAAATAATTCTACACTTTGGCATGCTAGACTAGGACATATACACTTTAAAAGAATGCAAGATATGTCTAAAGATGGATTAATACCGGTTTTTGACATGAACAATGAAAAGTGTAAAACGTGTATGTTAACAAAGATCACTAAGAAACCATTTCAAAATGTACATCGTGATACTGAAATTTTGGAATTAATACATAGTGATGTATGTGATTTGCATGCTACTCCTACTTTAGGGAACAAGAAATATTTTGTGACTTTTATTGATGATGCTTCTAGATTTTGCTATGTTTATTTGTTACATACTAAGGATGAAGCATTAGATAAATTTAAAATATTTAAAACTGAAGTAGAATTACAACAAAAGGCTTTGATTAAAAGACTTAGAACAGATAGAGGAGGTGAATACATTGACCAATCGTATTTCCAATCCGTTGGTATTATCCATGAGACCACAGCTCCTTATACTCCACAACAAAATGGTATATCTGAAAGGAAGAATAGGGTCCTTAAGGAAATGGTTAATTCCATGTTATCCTATTCGGGTTTAAGTGAAGGATTTTGGGGGGAAGCTATGTTAACAGCTTGTTATTTGCTTAATAGAGTTCCTAACAAAAGAAACAAGATTACACCTTATGAACTTTGGAATAAAAGGAAACCTAACTTGAATTATCTTCGGGTATGGGGCTGTAGGGCGGTTGTAAGACTACCTGATCCCAAGAAGAAAAGTTTAGGTGAAAGAGGTATAGATTGCATATTTGTTGGATATGATGAACATTCCAAGGCATATAGGTTCTATGTAATAGAGCCTAATGAGTTTGTCTCAATCAATTCTGTGATTGATTCAAGGGATGCAATCTTTGATGAAAATCGATTTTCATCTATACCTAGACCAAAGGATATGATTCCAAGTAACAATGGAATCAATAAGGATTATAATGATGAAGTCTCTGAAAAGGCTGTTGATCAGTCACTTGAGCTTCGAAAAAGCAAAAGAAAAAGGAAACCTAAATCATTTGGACCAGATTTTCAACTATACTTAGTTGAAGGTTCTAGGGATAATGTTTCTACCCAATATTAGTATTGTTTCAATGTTGATGATGATCCTAAAACATAAGATGAAGCAATGAGGTCTCAGGATGTTGCATTCTGGAAAGAGGCAATTAATGATGAGATAGATTCTATCATGGGCAATAACACTTGGGTGTTAGCTGATCTACCTCGTGGTTGCAAACCATTGGGTTGCAAATGGATTTTCAAAAAGAAGATGAAGGTGGATGGAACTATTGAAAAGTTCAAGACAAGGTTAGTCATTCAAGGCTTTAGACAAAAGTCTGGAATTGACTATTTTGATACTTATGCTCCCGTGGCACGTATCACTACCATTAGACTGCTGATTGCTTTGGCTAAGATTCACAATCTAGTTATTCACTAGATGGATGTGAAGACAGCATTCTTGAATGGTGAATTGGATGAGGAGGTTTATATGAACCAACATCAGGGCTTTGTCATGCCAGGAAATGAAGGCAAGGTGTGCAAACTTGTGAAATCCTTATATGGTTTGAAACAAGCACCTAAGCAATGGCATCAAAAGTTTGATGAAGTGATTTTATCTAGTGGTTTTAAATTAAACCAAGCAGATAAATGTGTATATAGTAAATTTGATGATTCTGGTAAAGGAGTTATAATTTGTCTATATGTTGATGACATGTTAATCTTTGGGACTGACCAAAGTCAGGTTGATTTAACAAAAGAATTTTTGTCATCAAAATTCTCCATGAAAGATATGGAGGAGGCTGACGTTATCCTTGGCATTAGGATCAAACGTGAAAGCAAAGGAATTTTGATTTGTCAATCTCATTATATTGAGAAGGTGTTGAAAAAGTTCAATTGCTTTGAATGTAATCCTGTGAGTACCCCTGTTGATCCAAGTGAGAAGCTTATGCCTAATCAAGGTGAAGCTGTATCACAACTTGAGTATTCTCAGGTGATTGGCTGTTTGATGTACGCCATGACTTGTACAAGGCCGGATATTGCTTTTGCTGTGGGAAAACTGAGTAGATATACTAGTAATTCTAGTACTCATCACTGGCAAGCAATTAGGCGGGTACTGAAGTACTTGAAGAAAACTATGGACTATAGTTTATCTTATAATGGGTTTCCTTCGGTAATAGAAGGATATTCTGATGCGAGTTGGATAACCAATATTAAAGATCATTCTTCAACGAGTGGTTGGGTGTTCTTGCTTGGGGGGGGTGCTATTTCATGGGCTTCTAAGAAGCAGACATGTATTACCAACTCAACGATGGAATCTGAGTTTGTTGCTTTAGCTGCTGCTGGTAAAGAAGCAGAATGGCTTAGAAACTTGATCCATGAGATACCATTATGGCCTAAACCTATAGCACCCATATCTATCCATTGTGATAGTGCTGCGACATTGGCAAAGGCTTATAGCCAGATGTACAATGGAAAGTCTAGACACTTAGGTGTCAGACATAGCATGATTCGTGAACTCATCATGAATGGGGTGATTTCTATAGTGTTCGTGAGGTCACAACAGAATTTAGCTGATCACTTGACGAAGGGATTGGCAAGAGACTTGGTGAACAAGTCTGCTGTGGGGATGGGTTTAAAGTCCACATAAATTTCTAATTATAAGATACCCAATTCCCTTCTGATGAAAATTAGAAGTTGAATTCAATGTGGAAGGCTTATACTTAGAAATTTGGAGTACAAAATTTTGTATCATCCCAAGGTAAGGTATGTACTCGGACCTGTTGAAGGTGAGGATGAAGTTTAGCTTCTTAATGGTTTATTTGAAAAAGTGCAATAGCAGGTGCATGACTGAAATGAACTACCTATGTGAATGTGAAGTTTTGCCGCTTCAACAAAGCTTGGACTTTTGCTTTAGATACATTCATGAATGGATATGGACACATGGCTCGTAAAGTGTCAGGATAGATTTAGAGTATTTGAAAACTTATGTGTATGTTATTTTCAGTTATTCAAATGGGTTGAAGGGTTCAATTCTTAGAACACCCCGATTCTCGAATATTTGGAATGTGTAATGTACTAAGGTGAAAATTCAATCTTCAAGATATTTTCATTTATGCATAAGTTTTTGTTTTAATTTGTTTAATTCTCATGAAACGAATTGCACTAAATTGGGGAGGATTGTTGGAAATTTAGTGTAATTGAGGGATTTAATCTACACTTGTAAACGGGTTAGGAGGTACGGAGTGTACACCCATTAAGTGATAGATTGCCCGGACCCGAAAGTGGTTTTCCATTATCACAAATTTGAGTGATTACGGAAGTATTATTCCTGCACTAGGTGAAACATCTCCATCGTGGAAATAAAACAAACAACTTTATGTAAAGGATTTGTTTTAGATTTGAAAACGATTTCCTAGATTTGGTTGTTGGAAATAAAACAAACAACTTTATGTAAAGGATTTCTTTTAGATTTGAAAACGATTTCCTTGATTTAGTTGTTGGAAATAAAACAAACAGCTTTATGTAAAGGATTTGTTTAGATTTAAAAACGATTTCCTTGATTTGGTTGTTGGAAATAAAACAAACAACTTTATGTAAAGGATTTGTTTTAGATTTGAAAACGAAATTAGTTAGTGAAACATCTCCATCGTGGAATAATACTTATTTTTGGGTGCCTATAAATAAGGACTATCATTTATGAGAATAAGATATACGAAAAACACCTTAATACTCTTATGCAAAAGAGTTCTTGTTTACTGCCAATAACAGGAACTAATCTGTGTCTTATCCCAAAGTTATATTCGTGTAACCCAGGCAATAAGGGTCGAATAATTAATTTCGGAAAGTGATACCACGATTCAGTAATTTATCTGGCTATCGATTATTTTACCCTACCCGAAATTTCAATAAAACCTCCAACAGAGATAAGTAAACTTTTATGTTCAAATTTTGAATTTGGATTTGATATTAAGGCTCATTCTCTTATTATTGTGAATTCGATTCAAATGTGTGTCTAGATAAACAAAATCCATTGGTAATAATGTCATGTGTTCTTACTAATAATTATTTGTTATGTTTATTTGTCATTAGGGGCTTCTATGTGCAGACCAGATTTACTTACAGGAATGCAACCAACTAGAAGAAACACCTCCACCATCTTGTTTGCTTTCTAACGTGAAAGAAATCGTAATACTTAATCTGGATGCTATTTTATGGGAAGAGTTTGCATTCATAAAGTATCTGCTTAATAATGCGAATAAGTTGGAGACATTGAAAATAATTGCTCCTGACATCAGTCCTAAGAGACGTGCAGAGATATTTTCTCTCGTGGATCCAAATTTTGTCGTGTTGAATTTGTTTGAAGCTTCTCCAAGTTCATGACTGTAATTCTCATATGTTGTTATTGTATTAAATTTTGAAGATATATTGTGTCGACTATATGTTTCATATATAATTTACTTTGGGAACATCAATAAGTCTTCACTTCATTTATCCCATAAAATGATGCGAAAGTTGTGTTATGGGTGGAGATTTGATAATAACTAAATCACTATACTTGTATGTTGATCTGGTTATGATATGAATGACAGTTTTTATGGGCTGTCTATAAACAGAGTATTATAAATCATCCTTTTTCTAACATATCAATTAGGATTACAAATTATGCTGAAAATTGTAACTGTTTATCTTGATCATGTTGGATACGCTACAAAATAATATGCTTCAACAACGGAAGTTAGGAATTAATATATTTATTATGGTATATTTTCCGTTGCCCCATTCCATGAAGGAAATGTTAGAATACTGGATTAAAACATCAAACCAAAGTTACCTTTTTAGGTAACTAACTTTAGGATCAGAAGTAAAGTTCTCTTCATCATTTCCTTATTAAGAAGACCACAAGACAGCATATGGTTCCAAGTTTCAACGGATATAAGTCAACCATAACAGTCAATCACAACAGCTCTTTCCCTTTAGAGTAAAGTGGTTCCAAAAGTAATAATGGAGCCTAACTTCATTAGGAAATAGCTGTTAGAGTTTTTGTGTATAAAACAATTAGCCTTGTAACAGTTTTCATCAATCAAGATTGTATCAATTCAGCTTGTATCAATTATTAGTAATCAATACAAACGATCATATTCATTTTCTTATCAATTTAACATGGTATCAAGAGCTTTGGTGTAGATCCAAGGATCATTACACATTCTTTGCTTCAATCATTTACCAAGTTTCTATATTTTTTGAAAGGCCACCATGTCTAATGAAGACGGCAGCCGATCATCACCATCAGTTCAATCAACCCACACAAACCAAATCAACGATTTAACTAGCCAATTGGCTAGCCTGTTGAAAAGCTTACGCCAATTTTTGGGGCTATCAGTGAGTGATCATTCAACCAATCATGAGATTGCAACTAGTATAGTTGCAATTGATGGCAAAAGACCCTCTTATCATCTAACCCAGATAAACCAAAACACTCACCCACCAAGAATTGATAAATCAAAATTAAGGTGTACTGAGTGTGGTAAATCAAAGCATACAAAAGAGCAGTGTTTTAAATTAAAAGGATACCCAGATTGGTGGACAAAACCAGGCAAGGCAGCAACGGTAGCGGCGACCGGAGAACCTACCACCACCACCACCACCGATTTAGGGATCGGTGACATCATCACCCAAAAAGGTAAACCTTTTACTTCTGATTCTCTCTCTAAATTGAATAGACCAATGGGTGGAAAAGGAGCAGGAGAACCTACCATCACCATCGATATAGATCAAATAGGAAGTAGTGTTACAGAGAAAGAGAAAAAGAGAAAAAGACTTTCTCTTTCTACTTCTTTCTATCAGAGAAATAAAATAGATGGGGATGGGGATAATGAAACGATTGGAGCAACTAACCCTAGGAATAAGTCATGTGACTTTATTTGGGCTGACCTTTTTAAAACCAAGCCTGGTATGAATATTGGGCCAAACATAAAGTGTAACCAGTCCACTACCACTAATTTATGTAAACATGAAAAAGGCTTACCTAAAAAGAGTACTGGACCCACTAAGCCCACTAAACCAACTGGGCTTAAAAACCAGATTAATGGACTTAACACATCAGGCCAGGTCAAACATAATGGATCCAAAAATAAAACGATGCCTATTAAGCCCAAAACTAATATTTCGTGTCAAAATACGTACTCCGTCTTAGCCAAAATACAAGATGATGATGACTTTTCTAAAGCAAACGTTGTTTCAAATAATTCAAAATCCACATCTTGGATATTTGATTGTGGAGCAACGGACACTATGACTTTTGATGAAAATGATATTATTTTAAAAACAAAACCTAGAAAAAATAAAGTACAAACGGCTAACGGCTAACGGGGAAGTTGTTCAAGTTAAAAGTGGAGGTACTATTGAAATTTCACCTAATATTAAATTACCTAATTGTCTATATATTCCAGCTTTATCTCATAAGCTGTTATCGGTAAGTCATGTTACAAAAGAATTAAACTGTAAAGTCCTAATGTATCCGACTTTTTGCATCTTGCAAGACATCCAGACAGGATTATTAATTGGACGTGGCACTGAAAAAGGGGTGTTATACTATGTTGACGAGGTTTCTCAACAAGGTACCGTGTCACTTGCTCACGGAACACCTACGAGAGAAGCCTGGTTATGGCATAGGAGATTGGGTCACCCGTCAGCCGGATATTTACATGCTTTATTTCCTAGTTTATTTCCGTCTAATTTTAAGTTGAATTGTGAAACTTGTATTTTGGCCAAGAGCCACCGTAGTACATTTAAACCTAGTAATACTAGAAAAGATGCACCTTTTGCTTTAATTCATTCCGATGTGTGGGGTCCAGCACCGGTTAATGGAGGGAAAAATTACCGGTATTTTGTCCTATTTATTGATGACCATACTCGAATGACTTGGATTTATTTTCTAACACACAAATCGGAAGTGCTTGAGAAATTTTCTCAATTTTATAAAATGATAAAAACACAATTTGATAAAAACATACAAATTCTAAGATCCGATAATGGTGGGGAATTTGTTAATTATTCAATGAAACTTTTTTGCGAAAACAACGGAATTATCCATCAAACCTCATGTGCTCATACTCCCGAGCAAAATGGAGTAGCCGAACGAAAAAATCGGCTACTCTTAGAAATGACAAGAGCCTTACTAATTGAATCTAAGGTCCTGAAGAGTTTTTGGCCCGAAGCCCTTGCTTCCGCCACCTACCTTATTAATCGTCTACCTACTAAAATTTTGGGCACAAAAACTCCAAAAGATACCTTTTCCCAATTTCATACACTTCCGACCTCATTTAGCATTGAACCTCGAATCTTCGGGTGCTCGGTCTTTGTTCACATTCCAAAAAATGAACGCACCAAACTAGATCCATGTGCGGAAAAGTGTGTTATGGTTGGTTATGGAATAAATCAAAAAGGATACCAGTGTTATAGTCCAAAAAAGCGTCATGTTTTTACTACAATGGATTGCGACTTTATCGAAACCGAATATTTTTACAATACCCAACTCACGAGTGAGGGGGAGAAAGAGGATAATGACACTTTAAGTTGGATACAATGGGTACCTAATCCCGACAATATCCAAATTCCAAATTCCGACAATATCCAAGTTCCAAATTCCGACAATATCCAAATTCCAAATTCCGACAATACCCAAACTCCAACACCTAATACCCAAACTCCAACACCTAATCCTGAAACAACACAAGATTCCGAGCCCATCGAAACTTCCTCGAATAATGAACCTACAACTCTAGAAGATCAAAATCATCCAATTCTCAAGGCCACCATTTCCCCAATTGACATCAATTCCAACCCTAGTGAAACCTCAGAAAGATATGTTCTACCACAACGAATCAATAGAGGTGTACCACCAAAAAGATATTCTCCAGAAAAAGAATCCCAAAGGTCAAAATACCCCGTTGCCAATATTGTGCAAGAAAACCTATCAAGCGAGGCACAAAAATTCAATTCTGCTTTATACTCTGAAGAAATTCCAGCTACAGTTGATCAAGCAATGAAATATGACAAATGGAGAAAAACCATGGAAGAAGAAATGGAAGCACTCAAGAAGAGTGACACATGGGAAAAATGTGTCGTTCCTCAAGGAAAAAAACCAGTAGGAAATCGATGGGTGTTTACAATAAAATACAAACCAGATGGTACCATTGAAAGATACAAAGCCCGGCTGGTTGCCAAGGGATATACTCAAACATATGGAATAGATTATTCCGAGACTTTCTCACCAGTTGCGAAGATTGATACCATCAGGGTTCTTTTCTCAGTTGCTGCAAATGAAGAATGGCCACTTCACCAATTTGATGTGAAGAACGCCTTTTTACATGGTGAACTAAAAGAAGAAGTCTATATGGAAGCACCTCCAGGATTCTCTGAAAACTTCAAAAATGGGGAAGCTTGTCGACTTAAGAAATCTTTATATGGGTTAAAACAATCCCCGCGGGCTTGGTTTGGGAGATTTACATTATTTATGAAAAAATATGATTTTAAACAGAGTAACTCGGATCATACTCTATTTTTTAAACGAAGAGGAAAATTAATTACATGCTTAATTATTTATGTTGATGATATGGTAATAACAGGAAATGATAGAGAGGAAATTTCTAACTTAAAAATGAACTTATTTAAAGAATTTGAAATGAAAGACTTGGGCAGACTTAAGTATTTTTTGGGGATTGAGGTATTACGATCCCAACAGGGAATATTTATCTGTCAAAAGAAGTATATTCTTGATTTTCTTGCAGAAACAGGTATGATTGACTGCAAACCAGCTGATGCTCCAATGATTCCAAACCAGAAGCTATATATGGAAGATGAAGTTGATCTTGCTGATAAAGGGTGATGATGTAGCGTGAGGGTACGAAATAGTATTAATTTTTACTACAAAATGCGACGAAATATTACACAAGTTTTATTTATTTATTTATCGAGTGGATATACCTAAACCTTGCTACAACACTATAGGCAGTGTACCTAATCGTAGAGTAGTGTAGTTTTTAGTAAGTCCGGTTCGTTCCACAGGGAGCTGGTGATACTTACTATATTTTTAACTATATTTATACAAAATATATATAATTATATAAGTAGTAATATTATTATAAAAGGGGGGTTTTACCGTTTAATGACCGGTTTGTCGATTCTATATTTTAAGCGTAAAGATAAATGACGATAATTAAAGTGCGTAAAATAATGACAATAAATAAAATGACAGTAAATAAAATTGCGAGTAATAAAATGACAGTAAATAAAGATACGATGAGAAATATAATAAAAGAATTATGCTTATTTAAACTTCCGTAATCATGATGTTTGACGTGTTGATTTTAATTTATTACCATGGGTTAATTGTCCTTTGTCCTGGTTTATTTGATACGTCTATCTGGTTTTTGTCCATAATAGTCCATCGGTCATAAAAATAAAATGCGAGTATCCTCGTCAAATTACCCTTATACCCGAAGTCAAATATTCCAACTGATTAAGGATTTAAACTGTGACGCAGTTATCACTTCTGTCAACAATTACACCAGTTATCACTGTATGTAATCCACCCCTGTTTTAATTAGTTTATGAATATTAATTCATCCACTTGATCAGAATGAATAATCAATTACCCAACCCAATTGATTAATTAAATGATTATAACAGATTCCATATGAACATCACTAAATAGGACAACCATAATCATTATTAATTATTAGGTTAATTAATTTGAAGATAGGTTCGACAGACTCCAATGAGTTGTCACTCAATTAGACAATACCCCCCATCTATTAATAGTCAATAGTTCAATTTCCACAAGTGTTGGTCTTTTGCCCAAACCTTAATTATGGTCCAAAGTTCAATAACCCCTTCTTAATATTTTAGCCCAACATCACGATTACTTCGGCTCAAATAAGCATAATAATAACTTAGTTACGATACATTAATGTAAAAAGGTTGAACATAACTTACAATGATTAAAAATAGCGTAGCGTTACACGGACAGAATTTCGACTTACACACTCAAACGATCTCTATCATAAATCTTATTATTATCATAATTTAAAATTAAAATTAAGATTATTGTTATATCTTATTAAGTTAACATTATGATAGAGATATAGAATATAGATATTGATAATTGATATTGATAAATAAGAAAAAGATAGAAAAAGGTGTGTTTTTACATTACGATTACAAAGCCTTTTATAGGCGAATTTAGAAATTGAATTTTCACTTATGACCCCTGAACTATGCTCAATTAACAACTTTTTATTATTTAATATTATTCTTATTATGAATTATTTAAATATTATATTTTATTCTTGTGCATAGTTGACTCGTAATTTTTACACCGTTGCGTCGAGCGTTGAGAGTTGACTCTGGTCCCGGTTCCGGATTTTCGAACGTCCTTGCGTACAATTTTATATTTTGTACTTTGCGTTTTTTAACTTGTACTCTTGTCATTTTTAGACGTTCCTCATCAATAATTTGAACCTTTTTGATTGTATCTTGTACTTTTGAGCTTTTTGGACCTTTGTGTCTTCAATTCGTCGTTTTCGCCTTTTGTCTTCGCACTTATTTAAAATAAACGAATATTACTTGAAAATGGAACAATTGCAACTAAAATCTTGTCTTTCTTGGGGGATTTTGCTATGAAATATATGTTCCTTTTTAGCCTTATCAATATCCCCACACTTGAGTGTTGCTTGTCCTCAAGCAATACAGTCTTGAAATAATATAATACATTACACGAATCACTTCTTTATTCTTCACACTTTGTACATCAGTGATTTTGATAGAGCGGTATAAACAATGATAGTAACGATATGGTTAAAGGTGGGTGTGTCATCCACAGTTGCCTTGGGTTTAGGACAACGACACTTGCAATCAAATAGCCGATTTACTTTCGGTTTCCAAAGCAAAGTGCACATTTGAAAGGCGGTTTACAGTCCCACATGACTATAAAAATTTAGATCCTTTAAGGAAATTGGATCTTTATGAAAACATTTGATCTTTTGAAAATTCAAGCTAGATTTTACCCTAGACAAGTTTTCTGATTTGATCCATCATCGGTGTTGCAAAATATATTTGTGGATCAATATTTTGGCTAAAACTTTTAGGTTCGTGTAATCCACTGCTATCCCGGTATCGGAAAGTACACATCCAGTTTACTTGTTCCGTATATTATCTTTCGGTAAACTACCGTCCGGTTGTAAAGGAAAGCGATGAACAAGAAACTGTTAAGGTAATGTCCCGTGACATGCAGATGATTATGGTCTTTTAACGTGTCGGATGCTAGAACTATCCTTGGTAGGAGCGATAGTAAAGATCATCCTATGATTTTTCGGTCTGGCACAAGGTCCTGTCTCCGACCATGCTATGCAACCACCGTTCTTACGGTTGACACCCGATTTGGTTCAGGTGACCTAATGAATTCCAGGTGAATTCCTAGGATTTTACGTTCAATGGTAATGAACGCATTGAAAATGGGTTTTCAGAAAACAAATCGGTTTGTATTTTTGATCAAAATATTTTCTCGTTCAAGCTCGAGTTTAGATATCATTGAATTCCATGAGTTTGAATTCTCAATCTTTAAGGTCAATCTCAAGGATTGAGTAATATCAGTCTTAAAAGCTGATTTTTAATCTTTAAGGAGATTATCCTTTCTGGGGATCTGATTCATTAGTCTTATCAAGCTAATTTGCACGGTGCCTCCCCATTGTACGAGATAAATCCTTCTCATGGTTAGGATAAATCTGACCACTTGGCGACCCTGTTTGATGCTGAGGTCCGTGGATTTCCTGCTGATTTTAGAGATGACTTTTCTAGATTTTTCGTCAACCTACAGCTGGTCTGGACGACAACTTCTTGACCTAAATCAAGAAGCGCGTGTCTTTTTCGGAAGACTTTACTTCCTTTTAATGATGGAATTGATTCATCGTGTAGATCCATCTTTCTTTCAAATATATTACAGTAAACCGGGTAAAACTGATTAGTATCATCCAAAACAAAAGTACCTGCAATAATCTTGTACAAAGATATGTGATAGATAATTTTTAATTGAATAACTTGGTACATTCTCCCCACACTTAGTTTCTTTCTTTGCCTTTTTATTCTCCTTTATTCCATTTTAAATGAATTCAAGCATTTTAGGTTGTTTCTCAATTTATGTCCTTTCCGAGGTAACGATAATTTCGGCATTAACACCTAGTTTTATCGTTCATAAATATGTATAAACATGATTTTGAATTCATTTAGTTAAAAAATTTTAAAATTTTCATAATATTTAGAAAATAAGCCAAGTATAAACCCGAGAGAATTTATAACCCTTCCCCACACTTGAGATCATGCAATGCCCTCATTTGCATGAAATCAGACTATAATTATTAATTCATGAGGGTGATTAGTGTAGAAAAGTGATTAAAAATACCCAGTTTGTAATTACAAAGCTCGTCGAATGATAGATGGCGCGCCTCATCGTTCATTCCTTCATTTATTATATCACATTTGTTGTTTTGCATCTTGTCGTCAAAATCAGTACCTTTTGCTGAACTTAATGTTAGTCTTTGAAAGTGCGTTGTTTTACCCTGTTGTTTACATGATAAAATACGAACATATATACATATTTTTAAAGTTGGGTATATTACCCCACGTTCAAAAATTTATAAAATCAAATATATTTTTTTTTGGCATACTTTAAATCAATAAAATTAAAAATAATGATGAAAAAAATTTTCGCCCCGCCCTCGGGTAAAGTAATTTCGGCTCAACGGCCTAGTCTTCAACTCACGACGAATTTTAGAAATCATTTTTTTTTCAACTTAATGAAATAAAGTAAATTTTTGTTTTTAAATTCACACAAAACTTAAAAAGAAAACATATTAATTTCATATAAAACCTAAAAAACAAAAAAAATTCAGAATGGGGGGAGAAAACTAGTTCTTTAGTGTCTGCTAGCGGAAAAGACCAATCGAATTCCATTCTCGGAACTACACGAGAACAGAACAACTAACTCCAAACAGCATTTTCTTTTTAGAATAGTTGAATCTCCTCACACTTAGGTAGATGTGGTGTCGAAATTGTGATTAACTTCATCGTCAATTTCTCTTGGACCATAATCAACTTGCATATCTGTGACTTTTGCTTTAAGCCAGTGACCAGCTTTTTCCGTAATATCCACAAATTCAACTAGCTTCGCCTTTTCTTTAGGCGACATATTGGATACTAACCGGTTATATAACCTAAAGTTTTCCTTACTTTTAGCATCAATAACCCATTTAAAAATTTTCTTCATTGAACTGTTAATAACGGGGTTATTTAATTTCGTATCAACTATGGGGTTCTTTATTATCAAGTCATCATTAGGTGTTACTTCATTTTTCCCACACTTAGGCGTTCTATTATTGTTAAGCATTACCGTTGGAGTTGGTAAAACAACATGGTTCTTACCAATCGTTTTTGTCGGTTCAACGGTTTTGGTTTGTGGATATTTAGACTTTCGAATCATAAAGGTGATCGATTTCTCATCATTACTAAGTGTCATTCTACCCTTTCTTACATCAAATAACGCCCCGGTGGACGCTAAGAATGGTCGACCTAAAATTAGAGGAACGTTTGAGTCCTCTTCTATGTCAATGACAATGAATTCGACTAGAAAGGTTAAATTACCTACTTGAACGGGTAGGTTGTCAGCAATTCCAACTGGGTGCTTAATGGTTTGATCAAGGAGTCGAACACTCATATCCGTTGGAGTTAACTCACCTACACCTAATCTCTTATATAATGAAAGAGGCATAACACTCACACTTGAACCTAAATCTGCTAGTGCATCATACATGACACAGTCACTAAGTAGACAAGGAACAATAAATTCACCCGGATCACCTACCCTAGGTGGAGGATTTGGTGGAACTGTCTTCACCGGGTTTACTTCTACTGTTTTTGTTTCTTGCACTTTTTTATTCTTCTTCTTCTTCTTTCCAGAGGTATCACAAACTTTATTACCTATTACTTGCTCATACTCAACTCCTTTTCTTGGAAACGGGATGGGTGGTCTGTATGGTGCCACCACTGGCTTTACATACTCGGGTGGTGGTGGTGGTGTAACTTCTTCATTGTTACTTACATCTAAAACTTTCCCATCTTCTGGTATTGGTTTTTCAGAATTTGTTGATATCATGTTAACATTTTCATTCCGAGGATTTACTTCATTATTACTCGGTAGCTTTCCTTGTTCCCTTTCACTCATCAATCTAACAAGAGTACCTACTTGTTTTTCTAGATTCAAAATGGAAGCTTGTTGAGTTCTAAATGACTGCTCAAACCTCTCATTCGTTTGGGTTTGAGTTTCAATAAATTGTGTTTGAGATTCAACTAGCTTAAATACCACTTCTTCCAGATTTGACTTCTTCTCGTCGGTTTGTTGTGGTGGTTTATACAAGCCAGGTCTTTGTTGATTGAAAGTGTTGTTTTGAGTTGGTTGGTTATTCGGACCTTGTTGGTTATACGAGTTATTGTCGGGTCCTTTTGGATTGTAAAGAATGTTTTGATTTTGATTGAAGTTTGGCCTTGGCGGTTGATAATTATTCTGATAACTATTTTCCAGCCTTTGGTTCATGTAGACAACATTCTCACGTTGTTCCATCGTTTGTTCAATGTGACAGTCTTTCATTAAGTGTGGTCCACCGCATTGCTCACAACTGATTCGTATTGCGTGAATATCTTTATTCATCTTTTCCATTCGTCTCTCGAAAGCATCTATTTTTGCGGAAACGGAATCAAAGTTATGGCTAGAATCGGCTCTAGCCGCTTTAGATGAACGATATATATCTTTCTCTTGGTGCCACTCATGAGAGTGGGAGGCTGTGTTATCAATAATTTTGTAAGCTTCAGTTGCGTTTTTCTTCATAATGGAACCACCAGCTGTTATGTCGATGTCTTTTCGTGTAGCAACGTTGACACCTTGGTAGAATATTTGTACTATTTGATAAGTGTCTAAACCGTGTTGAGGACATCCTCTCAACAACTTTCTAAATCTTGTCCACGCCTCATATAGAGTTTCATTTGGCTTTTGCGCGAACGTAACAATTTCTCCTTGAAGTCTCACGGCTTTGGATGCCGGAAAGAATTGTTTAAGAAATTTTTCAACTAAAACATCCCATGTGTCAATCGCCCCTTCAGGTAACGATTCTAACCAATCTTTGGCTTCTCCCTTTAAAGTCCAGGAAAACAACATGAGATAGATCTGCTCATCTTCCACTTCTCGGATTTTGAATAGTGTACAAATTCTTTTAAACGTACGAAGGTGTTCGTTAGGATCTTCATTCGGTGCACCACTGAATTGGCATTGGTTAGTTACCATGTGTAGAATTTGTCCTTTGATTTCATAATCTGGCGCATTAACTTCTGGCTTAATAATGGCGTGACCTTGGCCCGTGCGTGTGGCTCTCATTCGATCTTCCATACTTAGAGGTTCCGTTACTTCCATAATTGAATTTGTTGAATACGAATCACTAGAGGATTCTGATTTAATGGTTTGTGGCTCAGGAGGAATAATTAGTGGTTCAGGATCTTGGAATTGTCCTTGAATATGCTCCGGGTTCTTAATTGTGAAGTCGGGTTCAAAAGATGGATTATCGGAAATTTGAGTTGGAGTTCTTGTTCGACTAGATGACGATTCTAAAGAAAAATCAACGGCGACAATATTTGCTAGATGTCTTGATCGAGTTACAGGTGGTGAACGTATGAAAGGTGGTGAACGTTTTGCTCGGTGCATTCACAGAATATCCTATTAGTTATAAAAATAAGAAAAACTTATATAAGTTGTCCAATCAATAGACTTTTCTGATTTTGCCCACGTTTCGAGTAGCCAAAAGATGCAGCAGAGGGGCAGGATTCGTTTGGTCTCAATATAATTGAGTACTGTTTGGCTCCAATAACCCGGTCCACGTACAAATCCAACTATTACTACGAACCAGAAAATTTTGATGTCTATCAATTTAACCACTTAAAATAAATTTTCGTAATTTTAAGAAATTTAGAGAAGAAGTAGAAAAAAATCTAAGTCCTAAAAACTAGAATGGCGAGAAATAAGAAAGAAAAAGATTGCGCGTCGAAAAAGGTCGAAAAATAAAAAGGTCGAAAAATAGGCGTCGAAAAATAAAAATAAGAAAGTAGTGCGAAATACGGCGTCGTAAAATTCTAAAGCACCTAAAACTTAATCTAAGGAATAAGCACTTAAGGGATTTTACGGCAAAGCCTAAAAATTCTAGAAGTAAAAATAACTATGGCAAAACTAAACTTAATACTAAAAGTTGCGACTATAGTCTAAAAATCTAAAGGTAATAAAACTAAAAAAAAACAATTTTTTTTTATAGACAAAATCTTAAAAAATATATATTTTTTTTTAATAATTTTTTTTTTTTTTTTACGTTTTTTTTTTTTTTTTTACGTTTTTTTTTTTTTTTTAAAACGAATTTTTTTTCTAAAAAAAAACGTTTTTTTTTTTACAATTGTTTTTTTTTTTTAAATGATTTTTTTTACAAATTAATACTTTTTTTTATAATTATTATTTTTTTTCAAATTTTTTTTTTAATTCATTTACTATTCATGAATAGTAAATGAAAAGAAATTAATTAATTTACTATTCACATGAAAGCGACATGATAGAAATTATTAATTACAATTTACATAATATACCCCTGAAGTATTTAATAAATACGACTTTTTAAAACTTTTACGATTCAAAATATATTCTAAAATATTATTATATTATTATATTCTATTTCAATATTATTATATTATTATATTCTATTTCAATATTATTATATTATTATATTTTATTTCAATATTATTATAATTAAAAATATAGCGTTTTAGCGCTCCCCGGCAGCGGCGCCAAAAACTTGATGATGTAGCGTGAGGGTACGAAATAGTATTAATTTTTACTACAAAATGCGACGAAATATTACACAAGTTTTATTTATTTATTTATCGATGGGATATACCTAAACCTTGCTACAACACTATAGGCAGTGTACCTAATCGTAGAGTAGTGTAGTTTTTAGTAAGTCCGGTTCGTTCCACAGGGAGCTGGTGATACTTACTATATTTTTAACTATATTTATACAAAATATATATAATTATATAAGTAGTAATATTATTATAAAAGGGGGGTTTTACCGTTTAATGACCGGTTTGTCGATTCTATATTTTAAGCGTAAAGATAAATGACGATAATTAAAGTGCGTAAAATAATGATAATAAATAAAATGACAGTAAATAAAATTGCGAGTAATAAAATGACAGTAAATAAAGATACGATGAGAAATATAATAAAAGAATTATGCTTATTTAAACTTCCGTAATCATGATGTTTGACGTGTTGATTTTAATTTATTACCATGGGTTAATTGTCCTTTGTCCTGGTTTATTTGATACGTCTATCTGGTTTTTGTCCATAATAGTCCATCGGTCATAAAAATAAAATGCGAGTATCCTCGTCAAATTACCCTTATACCCGAAGTCAAATATTCCAACTGATTAAGGATTTAAACTGTGACGCAGTTATCACTTCTGTCAACAATTACACCAGTTATCACTGTATGTAATCCACCCCTGTTTTAATTAGTTTATGAATATTAATTCATCCACTTGATCAGAATGAATAATCAATTACCCAACCCAATTGATTAATTAAATGATTATAACAGATTCCATATGAACATCACTAAATAGGACAACCATAATCATTATTAATTATTAGGTTAATTAATTTGAAGATAGGTTCGACAGACTCCAATGAGTTGTCACTCAATTAGACAATACCCCCCATCTATTAATAGTCAATAGTTCAATTTCCACAAGTGTCGGTCTTTTGCCCAAACCTTAATTATGGTCCAAAGTTCAATAACCCCTTCTTAATATTTTAGCCCAACATCACGATTACTTCGGCTCAAATAAGCATAATAATAACTTAGTTACGATACATTAATGTAAAAAGGTTGAACATAACTTACAATGATTAAAAATAGCGTAGCGTTACACGGACAGAATTTCGACTTACACACTCAAACGATCTCTATCATAAATCTTATTATTATCATAATTTAAAATTAAAATTAAGATTATTGTTATATCTTATTAAGTTAACATTATGATAGAGATATAGAATATAGATATTGATAATTGATATTGATAAATAAGAAAAAGATAGAAAAAGGTGTGTTTTTACATTACGATTACAAAGCCTTTTATAGGCGAATTTAGAAATTGAATTTTCACTTATGACCCCTGAACTATGCTCAATTAACAACTTTTTATTATTTAATATTATTCTTATTATGAATTATTTAAATATTATATTTTATTCTTGTGCATAGTTGACTCGTAATTTTTACACCGTTGCGTCGAGCGTTGAGAGTTGACTCTGGTCCCGGTTCCGGATTTTCGAACGTCCTTGCGTACAATTTTATATTTTGTACTTTGCGTTTTTTAACTTGTACTCTTGTCATTTTTAGACGTTCCTCATCAATAATTTGAACCTTTTTGATTGTATCTTGTACTTTTGAGCTTTTTGGACCTTTGTGTCTTCAATTCGTCATTTTCGCCTTTTGTCTTCGCACTTATTTAAAATAAACGAATATTACTTGAAAATGGAACAATTGCAACTAAAATCTTGTCTTTCTTGGGGGATTTTGCTATGAAATATATGTTCCTTTTTAGCCTTATCAATATCCCCACACTTGAGCGTTGCTTGTCCTCAAGCAATACAGTCTTGAAATAATATAATACATCACACGAATCACTTCTTTATTCTTCACACTTTGTACATCAGTGATTTTGATAGAGCGGTATAAACAATGATAGTAACGATATGGTTAAAGGTGGGTGTGTCATCCACAGTTGCCTTGGGTTTAGGACAACGACACTTGCAATCAAATAGCCGATTTACTTTCGGTTTCCAAAGCAAAGTGCACATTTGAAAGGCGGTTTACAGTCCCACATGACTATAAAAATTTAGATCCTTTAAGGAAATTGGATCTTTATGAAAACATTTGATCTTTTGAAAATTCAAGCTAGATTTTACCCTAGACAAGTTTTCTGATTTGATCCATCATCGGTGTTGCAAAATATATTTGTGGATCAATATTTTGGCTAAAACTTTTAGGTTCGTGTAATCCACTGCTATCCCGGTATCGGAAAGTACACATCCAGTTTACTTGTTCCGTATATTATCTTTCGGTAAACTACCGTCCGGTTGTAAAGGAAAGCGATGAACAAGAAACTGTTAAGGCAATGTCCCGTGACATGCAGATGATTATGGTCTTTTAACGTGTCGGATGCTAGAACTATCCTTGGTAGGAGCGATAGTAAAGATCATCCTATGATTTTTCGGTCTGGCACAAGGTCCTGTCTCCGACCATGCTATGCAACCACCGTTCTTACGGTTGACACTCGATTTGGTTCAGGTGACCTAATGAATTCCAGGTGAATTCCTAGGATTTTACGTTCAATGGTAATGAACGCATTGAAAATGGGTTTTCAGAAAACAAATCGGTTTGTATTTTTGATCAAAATATTTTCTCGTTCAAGCTCGAGTTTAGATATCATTGAATTCCATGAGTTTGAATTCTCAATCTTTAAGGTCAATCTCAAGGATTGAGTAATATCAGTCTTAAAAGCTGATTTTTAATCTTTAAGGAGATTATCCTTTCTGGGGATCTGATTCATTAGTCTTATCAAGCTAATTTGCACGGTGCCTCCCCATTGTACGAGATAAATCCTTCTCATGGTTAGGATAAATCTGACCACTTGGCGACCCTGTTTGATGCTGAGGTCCGTGGATTTCCTGCTGATTTTAGAGATGACTTTTCTAGATTTTTCGTCAACCTACAGCTGGTCTGGACGACAACTTCTTGACCTAAATCAAGAAGCGCGTGTCTTTTTCGGAAGACTTTACTTCCTTTTAATGATGGAATTGATTCATCGTGTAGATCCATCTTTCTTTCAAATATATTACAGTAAACCGGGTAAAACTGATTAGTATCATCCAAAACAAAAGTACCTGCAATAATCTTGTACAAAGATATGTGATAGATAATTTTTAATTGAATAACTTGGTACATTCTCCCCACACTTAGTTTCTTTCTTTGCCTTTTTATTCTCCTTTATTCCATTTTAAATGAATTCAAGCATTTTAGGTTGTTTCTCAATTTATGTCCTTTCCGAGGTAACGATAATTTCGGCATTAACACCTAGTTTTATCGTTCATAAATATGTATAAACATGATTTTGAATTCATTTAGTTAAAAAATTTTAAAATTTTCATAATATTTAGAAAATAAGCCAAGTATAAACCCGAGAGAATTTATAACCCTATTTTTTTTTTAAATTCATTTACTATTCATGACCGGTTTGTCGATTTTAAGCGTAAAGATAAATGACGATAATTAAAGTGCGTAAAATAATGACAATAAATAAAATGACAGTAAATAAAATTGCGAGTAATAAAATGACAGTAAATAAAGATACGATGAGAAATATAATAAAAGAATTATGCTTATTTAAACTTCCGTAATCATGATGTTTGACGTGTTGATTTTAATTTATTACCATGGGTTAATTGTCCTTTGTCCTGGTTTATTTGATACGTCTATCTGGTTTTTGTCCATAATAGTCCATCGGTCATAAAAATAAAATGCGAGTATCCTCGTCAAATTACCCTTATACCCGAAGTCAAATATTCCAACTGATTAAGGATTTAAACTGTTACGCAGTTATCACTTCTGTCAACAATTACACCAGTTATCACTGTATGTAATCCACCCCTGTTTTAATTAGTTTATGAATATTAATTCATCCACTTGATCAGAATGAATAATCAATTACCCAACCCAATTGATTAATTAAATGATTATAACAGATTCCATATGAACATCACTAAATAGGACAACCATAATCATTATTAATTATTAGGTTAATTAATTTGAAGATAGGTTCGACAGACTCCAATGAGTTGTCACTCAATTAGACAATACCCCCCATCTATTAATAGTCAATAGTTCAATTTCCACAAGTGTCGGTCTTTTGCCCAAACCTTAATTATGGTCCAAAGTTCAATAACCCCTTCTTAATATTTTAGCCCAACATCACGATTACTTCGGCTCAAATAAGCATAATAATAACTTAGTTACGATACATTAATGTAAAAAGGTTGAACATAACTTACAATGATTAAAAATAGCGTAGCGTTACACGGACAGAATTTCGACTTACACACTCAAACGATCTCTATCATAAATCTTATTATTATCATAATTTAAAATTAAAATTAAGATTATTGTTATATCTTATTAAGTTAACATTATGATAGAGATATAGAATATAGATATTGATAATTGATATTGATAAATAAGAAAAAGATAGAAAAAGGTGTGTTTTTACATTACGATTACAAAGCCTTTTATAGGCGAATTTAGAAATTGAATTTTCACTTATGACCCCTGAACTATGCTCAATTAACAACTTTTTATTATTTAATATTATTCTTATTATGAATTATTTAAATATTATATTTTATTCTTGTGCATAGTTGACTCGTAATTTTTACACCGTTGCGTCGAGCGTTGAGAGTTGACTCTGGTCCCGGTTCCGGATTTTCGAACGTCCTTGCGTACAATTTTATATTTTGTACTTTGCGTTTTTTAACTTGTACTCTTGTCATTTTTAGACGTTCCTCATCAATAATTTGAACCTTTTTGATTGTATCTTGTACTTTTGAGCTTTTTGGACCTTTGTGTCTTCAATTCGTCGTTTTCGCCTTTTGTCTTCGCACTTATTTAAAATAAACGAATATTACTTGAAAATGGAACAATTGCAACTAAAATCTTGTCTTTCTTGGGGGATTTTGCTATGAAATATATGTTCTTTTTTAGCCTTATCAAAGGGCAATACCAAAGGATGGTGCGGAAACTCATCTATCTTGCTTACACTCGACCTGATATAGCACATGCAGTTGGAGTTGTGAGTCAATTCATGCATCAACCACAGGTTCACCATATGGAAGCTGTAATGAGAATCATCAGATATTTGAAGAAAACAGCGGATCATGGAGTTATATTAAAAAAGAATGGGCACTTTGAAACACAAATTTATACGGATGCAAGTTGGGCTGGAGAAAAAGGAGATAGACGGTCAACTTCCGGTTTCTTCACAATAATTGGAGGAAACTTAGTTGCGTGGAAAAGTAAGAAACAAAAGGTCGTGTCCCTATCAAGTGCTGAATCAGAATTTAGAGGTATCGCAAAGGGAGTAGTGGAGGCATTATGGATTCGAAAACTCTTGACAAAAATAGGATTCCCTCCAAAAGAAGCTATTCAAATCTTATGCGATAATGAAGCAGCCATTGCCATTTCAGAGAACCCGGTTCAACATGATCGAACCAAACATATTGAAATCGATCGACACTTTATCAGAGAGAAGTTAGATGCCGAAATTATTTCACTTCCATCAATCAGATCAGAAGATCAACTTGCCGACATCCTCACAAAATCAGTCAACGGAAGACTCTTCAGTGAAGTTCTTGGCAAGTTGAATATTGGAAACCCCACTATTCAACTTGAGGGGGAGTGTTAGAATACTGGATTAAAACATCAAACCAAAGTTACCTTTTTAGGTAACTAACTTTAGGATCAGAAGTAAAGTTCTCTTCATCATTTCCTTATTAAGAAGACCACAAGACAGCATATGGTTTCAAGTTTCAACGGATATAAGTCAACCATAACAGTCAACCACAACAGCTCTTTCCCTTTAGAGTAAAGTGGTTCCAAAAGTAATAATGGAGCCTAACTTCATTAGGAAATAGCTGTTGGAGTTTTTGTGTATAAAACACTTAGCCTTGTAACAGTTTTCATCAATCAAGATTATTTTTTTTTTTTTTTTCGAACGGCAGAAATCAATCAAGATTGTATCAATTCAGCTTGTATCAATTATTAGTAATCAATACAAACGATCATATTCATTTTCTTATCAATTTAACAGGAAAGACACATGATGATACAGTAAACTTGAAACTGAACTTTATTCCATTTCTGTAAAGAAAATATTTGGTGACATTGACTCTTCGATTTGCTTTTTTTTTTTTTTTTTTTTTACTTATTTGGTGTGATTATAGAATCGAAATAATCATTAAAGTGACTTGTGTAATGATATTTATATGTACAACTAGTGCTTCATATGGATCATCTTATAGAAGGCCTGACAACATGAGCCTAAAAGCTTGCAAAATACAGCATGCGTTTTAATGTTTTATTACATAATCAAATATATCCAATTTCATTTGGAATAAACAGACTTCTGTTTCTTTATGAATACTGAACTGATGACAATAAAGTACATCATTGCTAAGGAAACTGATTATATGTTAGAGGAAACTGGTACGGAGTATAAAGTTATAGATTTCAATAATCTGTTTTCACTTTAATCCGAGGTATCACCTTCCTGAATGAATATTGATCGTATATGTTGGGGTTACAATTTTGGGATGATACGAAGAACAACATTGTTGATTGTTGTATCAAAACAAGAAACTGGATATAATTTAAATGGCACGTTTGATTTAGATGTACCTGAAGCTCAGTTTATTTTTCTGTGCTAGAAAAAACTCAATTTGGCTTCTATTTTTTATTTGTGTGAAGAGAATCGCTAGAGAATTTGATTCCAAGTTGCCCTGTTTAGTAAGAATTAGTTGTGGATAGAGGATTTCTAATACTCCGAATGATATATGTAACTTTTAGCAAAGCACTTAACTATACGAATAATATTGAAAGGTAGATATTTATAACAGAGTAAAACAGACAAGTATATGTAATATTCCATAAAATTACCACCATAACTTTGATAATATTTATAACATATGTTTCAAGAGTGTAATCACTTATAAGTAAAATATAATGTTGGCATAAAGCAAAATTTATTGAGTTATTATATATAATATGACTGAGATTTTAGGTCTTAATGGTCTGTTTACACTTTATGCGTATGATACACACAGTATTAAATAGTTGAAGAAAACACGTTAAAGTAAGTCGTATTAAGCTATTATCTATTTATCTATATTGACAAATTTATGAAAGTTTAGAATGGTTCAAGCCTTTTTTAAATCAACATTTTTTGCAATTTTCACCACAAGTGAAGAAGATTTTTGGATCCACCACTGACTGTTGATGATTACGAAGCTATTAGTCATGTAGATGATGAATACTGAACTTAGAACAACAATGTTTCAAGATTTATTTATGATGAAGGTCGATTAGAAGGTGAAGGTGATTTTATTTTATTTTACATCGATTGAGATCACCTGAGTTAAAAGTGTTGAGAGAATTTGGGAAACAGGAGATGTGATCATTTTTTGGGTGAATTGTGTGAGAAAATGTTAACTATTAGTGTGTTACCGTGCGTGGTGATGATATTTATGCTCAATATCATCATCACTTATATAACTTATTTGAACTATAATATATACATCATACATAATTTGAGTCCTAACAAACTAACAAACTGACACCTCACCATCATTAGATTTGACGCCACGTAACAAGCCTTACAATGTCGAATCTTGTCAACCTGAATTCTGACGTCGTTTTGAAGCCCCGTAGTGGGTTTTCGTAGAAAATTGTTTGTATATGTTATAAAGATTTGAATACAGACTCAATATTACATCTTAAATTTGTGCAAAGTCAGTTTTTCTAAAATTATAATAACTAAGTTACGTATGTATATGTAGGTGTAAATGGGCTCTATAACTGCAGCCCATACAAATTCTATTTGGGTCTTCAAGATAACGGACTTGACCTAGACCACACTTGAGTCAAGTTTTCTATATTCTCAAAATCGTTTTTTTCATTATGCGATAACACAATAGAATCAAATATTCAAATTCGGCTAACCTTAAACAAAGATCCTCAATTTTCAAACCCTACCCTACACACTTCATTGATCAAAAAAATCACAACCTAATTCTCAGTTCTTCAACTAGAAATCATGAATCTGCAATCAGGAAAAGTTGTGTCTAAAAGGCTAAAACATTCATCAGCCGGTGCTGATGACAAAATTGTAACCAAACAAGAAGAAGAAGAAAAAAAATTCATCAGTAAATTGTTAGAAAATAAAAGCAAAAGGCAAAGTTACGCGAACAAGAATAGTAACTTTTGGATCAGAGGGTATCCTTGTCATCATTTCCTTATATAAAAGATCACAAGAAAGCTATTCTCCATTCTCCAACGGCTAATATTGCAAGATCTGCATATCCCATTTATGTTAATTCTAGAATTGTATAAGGCTCTTAGCCTAAAATAGATTAGATAGCCGTTATGAATGGCTCTATAAATAGAGCTTCTTTTTCATTGTAAAAACCAACCAAAATATTCACAATGTAATCCATTAAGCTTTTTGCTCTCTTTATTAGTTCATCATTCATATCAGTAACTTATCAATTCAATCATATCAATAAACAATCAAATATATTCCGCATATCAAATGTTAACATGGTATCAGAGCTAACGGTGTTGATCTTGGATCAAGACACTCGTATTTAGCTTCAATCATTTACCGAAATTAAGCCGCCATGTCAAATGACGGTAGCTTAATGTTTTTTTTTTTTTAAAGTTTTCTGCCAATGAACTCTTAGGACAAGGTCAAATGAATGACTGTCACACGAGAGGGCATAGAGAACTCAGAATCATCAAAATCAAACTACCATGTCAAAAATGACGGTAGCTCAGATTAAGCCTCAGCAAAATCAAACGGCAACCAAACAACAAAGATTAGTTGGGGTTACCATGGTGATTAGATTTCGGCTTTAGAACAAAAAAAGGGGAGTGGGTTTGCAGCCGTCGGTAACCAAGAGGCTACCAACAACGGTGGCCACCACCAACCATCAATAGTTAACGGCGACAACAGGCGGTTACCTGGCACCGAAAAGAGAAAAGAAATCAAAAAACCTGAACGGCAGCGAAGGGAGCAACAGCGGTGGTCGGCGGCAACCATGAAGCTACCCGCAACGACACCACAAATGCTTCAATTTAATGCTTCGAAAATCTGCAATCAGGTAAAGGGTTTGGGGTTAACACCTCAACCCCTTCTCTTCTCAAAACTTGTTCCTTTAATTTCGTATTCATCTAGAAAATCGTCGATAGAAAGTAAAGGGTTAGGGTTTGAATCAAACCCTAATTTAGTCATGACTGATTTTAGGGAGGAGAAGGTTGGGATGAAAAAAATATAAACCCTTGTTTAACCCCTTTACAACTGATCTCTTTGTTTAAAAATTATGATTCAATCGGCCAAATGGGTGAGGGAAAAACCCTCAAACCCTGAATCACAACCCTGAATTAAAACAATCTATCAGTGTTTAACTCAGTACCTTTTTTGTTTAATTGAACCATACTGTAAATCATCGATGGAGAAGTGGGTTTGGGATGAAAGATACCGAGGGAAGAAAAGGTTGGAATGATGATAAACCTCTTGCTTTGTTACGCTTGTTAAATTAAAAGACTCCATCATGTAATAAAAAAAAGGGAGTCAAAAGTTTAATAAAATATTACTCCGTATAAAGTTAAAAAGTTGGTCGGATGTTCCTTGGTGATGTTGAATAGTCAGGATCACAAAATTATTTTTAAATGGAAAAATTTTTACTCTGTATTTCAAATTATTTTTCATATACAAAAAAAAAAATTTAGTTTTATTGATTTACAAACTTTTATGTGAATCTGTGATGTCAAAAAGAAAAAAGAATAGTCAAAGATTCTCTTTACTAATTTACAAAACAAAATCTTCCCTCATTGTATCCTACCGAGACAATTTGGTCATTGTTTTTTCTAGTCCATTTTCTACTCTTTTTTTAAGGAATAAAAAGAAATTATTTTAAAATAAATGGACAATTTTTCCTTTTAACTCTCCTTTAAAAGATCCACTGATTTTTTTTAGCTAAGGTATGCTCTCACGAGAAAACAAGAAGAAAAGGAGTGGGGTGGACTCTCTTTATGGGCAATTGATTGAAAACTGTTGTTTTTATTTTTGAAAAAGAAAGAATGACCACATATTTTGTTGAAAAAAAAGTAGTTTGTGTGGTTTCTAAGTTGTTCACGTAAAAAAAGGGGGGGTGTCCCATTTTGGGTTGTTGGCCACAAACGAAAAAAAAAAAAAAATTTCTGGACCAAATTTTCCCCCTGAATATTATTATTTCCCCAAAGCACACGTGAGGGGAGTTTAATTCTAAATATCATCGTGGGTTGGTAAAAAAGAAATATGATTACGATGTAACTAATCCTTGATTTTATGATATTTCCGGTACATATCCAACACACGGGTGAGGGGGAGATTGATTCTAGCGTCACCGTGAGTTGATTAACGAAGCATCTAACAGAATAAAGCAAGACACTCCGGGCGAACCAAACAAGGCTAAAGTTGAACCGGGTTCATGTCAGGCAAGCCAAACAAGGTTCAAGATTGAACTGGGTTTATGTCGGGCGAACCAAACAAGGTTCAAGTGGAGTTGGGTTCATGTCGGGAAACTTAAATACATCTGGCAAACCAAACAAGGTTTACGTTGAACTGGGTTCATGTCAGGAAAAGAAAACTTAAATAATTCAAGCGAACCAAAGGGTTCATGTTTGGAATCTAAATCTTCCTAGGCGAACCAATAAAGGTCCAAGTTGGATTGGGTTCATGTCTAGAAGCTAAATACTCCTTGGCGAACTAGTAAAGGTTCAAGATTGAACTAGGTTCATGTCGGGAGCTTGATGATCGAGGCAAATCAAAGAAGTTCAAGTCGGGAATCGAAGACTAGCTCGTGATTGACTAGTCAACGGACGACTCCTCAACGATGTATTGGGTAAGTTGAATTGTGAAAATCTCACTATTCAACTTGAGGGGGAGTGTTAGAAAATAAAAGCAAAAGGCAAAGTTACTCGAACAAGAATAGTAACTTTTGGATCAGAGGATATCCTTGTCATCATTTCCTTATATAAAAGATCACAAGAAAGCTATTCTCCATTCTCCAACGGCTAATATTGCAAGATCTGCATATCCCATTTATGTTAATTCTAGAATTGTATAAGGCTCTTAGCCTAAAATAGATTAGATAGCCGTTATGGATGGCTCTATAAATAGAGCTTCTTTTTCATTGTAAAAACCAACCAAAATATTCACAATGTAATCCATTAAGCTTTTTGCTCTCTTTATTAGTTCATCATTCATATCAGTAAATTATCAATTCAATCATATCAATAAACAATCAAATATATTCCGCATATCAATTGTTAACATAAATTACCTGATGATCTCCTTACAAAAATCATATCCATGATTCCGGATGCTCATGATGCCAAACGTACATACATTTTATCGAACAGGTGGAACTACGTCTGCTCATTTTTACCAATTCTCTATTTCGTTATGCCTAGTCTGCGCTATAACAAACGAGATAATGAGTTTTACTATGATTGTGAACATCCTAGTAAGTTTTTAAAAGGAACAAGCCAAAAAGTTTCATGATTCAGTAGACAAGGGCACAAGGCTTTGGCTCTTCGTCGCGGTATGTCAATTCAAAAGTTTTTTCTTTGTTTATCAAAGGATATTGATTACAATCGTGTGCTTAATTGGCTTCATATCGTTACTCATTGTCTAGTTCAACAACTAGAGCTTAGGTTGGCAGCTAGTGAAAATAGTGTTTGGTATTATTGGAAAATATTGGAGAACTTTAATAGGCTCATCGAGTTAACATTAAAAGGAAAATTCGTGTTGGATGTGCCTGAAAGTAAGAGCGTGTTGTTTCTGTCTTTAAAAACTCGGTGAACGTGCTTTCTCAGTGTCCAGTATTAGGATAATTATTTGTGAAGAAACACATCTATTGGGGATATAATTATCAGAAGACGTTTAAGGTCTCTTCAGTCTTTGAAGAGGTTAACGATATCCTTAACCTGTAACTACTCTAATATCATCTCTCATGACGTTGTCATTGATGCTCCTAAACTTAAATACATTTACATTTACATTTTGGATCATGTGACAAGCAAATGCCATATGACCGAGCCGTTATCTCTAGTAGAAGCTCACATTAATGTTTCTAGAGGCATTTTGGAACTCTTCACGAGCCTATCTTCTGTCAAGATGTTAACCTTGACTCGTCAAACTATAAGCGTAGGTTTACTTGTTGGTGTAAACTTGAATCCATCTTAGATATTTAATACTAGATCCACTCACATTTGTTGAGTATTTAGTTTCTTCTCATATCCGTTATATATGGAGTATATGATAATACTCAGTATTATATTTGTAAGTTTCTGCAAAGTACAAAAAAGATATATTGTTAAAAAGATGAGAAATACTGAAAAGTTTTTGGGGGTTATTCAATCTATGATGATGATCTCTAATGTTTGTTCTGTGCAGGCTTTTAACTCGATCCATAGTTTAATTAGGGCCAGGCCCCTGTTCCCAAATTCAGTCAAGCTTTTGATCGGTATCAATGGTTCTTGCGAATGGGATATCTTGTTGATTCTCCTAAACCATATGCCTAATCTTGAGCATATTACCTTTACTGATGTAAGTTCATTTGCACCTATAACTTTATTTTTGATAATATAAAGTAGAAGAATATAAGAGATAAGTATATTTTTATGTTCAAATTTTGAATTCGGTTTTCGATTCGAATTTTTGGTTGGATAAACAAAATCTAATCGTAATTTAAATTACATCTTCCTCCCACTTAAGCAAACCCATCAAACTCTATTTTTATAGTAATTTCATGTGTTCTCACATGAAATTACTCCAAAGGTACATTCCCGTCTACTTATTAACTAATATTCCCGTCTACGTAATTTTTTTATTTACGTTTTATGTGAACGTTTTTACGTAAAACGTAATAAAAAATAAAATTATAAACGTAAAACGTTGACCTAAACTTATTTATTTTTTTCATTAAAAACTTTTAAATATTAAAAAATTAGAAAACATAAAACGTGATACATAAACCACGTAAGGATAAATTACCCAGTTAATTTCATGTAAAAATTTAACTTTTATTGATTTTTGTATAATTAGATTTAAAAACTACCAACTTTTATTTGGATTTTGAATTTATACGGAGTAGTTAAAAGATAGTGTTGGGAATGTTGATAAAAGCGACACCGAATTATAGCAAACCTGCTAGTAATACTTGAAATAATGACAATAAAGAAACACCAAGATTTAACGTGGAAAACCCCAATAGGGTAAAAACCACGGGCAAGGAAAGAAACGTTTCACTAATATGAATAATAGGAATTACACTTCGCTCTAATTACAAGGATAAGTACCAAGTTTTATATCTCTTGTAATTAGGAGATATATCTCACAAACTCTCTATTAGACTACTAGAACACATGAAGGAAGAATGTGTTGGGATGCATTTTGAAGCTTGCAAGATCATGTATTTATAGTAGAAGAGAATGGCATCATGGTAAATAATTTGTGCACAAAAGTCTTCAAAACACAACTTTGCATGTGTTTGTTGACTATAGAACTCACCTAATATTGCCTCCCATATTTGACCTTATTATTTCAACAATCTCCCACTTGAAGATTTGATTGAAGCTCAATCAATCTTCACACGATAATCCTTCCTTGCCAATGATGTTGCTTACGTTTCCGCTAGGCCGCATGAGGAACGGCACCAAATAAACTTGTCACGATTGATTGACTTTGTTAGAAAATCAGCCACATTTTTATCAGTATGAATTTTCTGCATATCCACGGTTCCTTCTTCCACTTTCTCACGAACGAAGTGATACTGAACTCGTATATGCTTTGTCTTTGAATGAAATTCCGGATTCCTTGCAAGATGCAAGGCACTCTGGTTGTCACAGAATAGAGTGATATTCTCTTGTTTGTGCCCGAGTTCCTCCAACAACATTTTCAACCATACTGCCTCTTTAGTAGCTTGAGTAGCTGCTACATATTCTGCCTCTGTTGTTGACGTCGCCACAACTGACTGCAGTTTTGAAACCCAGCTTACTATTCCACCACAAAGTGTAAAAACATATGCAGTGGTAGATTTACTTTTATCGATATCACCTGCATAATCTGAATCAACATACCCTTTGACAATAAATTTCGGTTCCCCATAACATAATGCAACATCTAAGGTTCCCTTGATGTATTTAAGGATCCTCTTTACCGCATTCCAATGCTCTTTACCAGGATTCGCCATGTACCGACTAACTACTCCCACTGCATGTGCAATGTCTGGTCTTGTACATATCATTGCGAACATTAAACTTCCCACTGCTGATGCATACGGTACTCGAGACATCTCCTTCCTCTCGTCTGCACTGCTAGGACACATAACGGAGGATAACTTGAGATTAGTAGGAAATGGGGTTGAGTTTGGCTTACTATCTTGCATATTGAAACGCTCCAAGATTTTCCTCAAATAATTCTTTTGAGAAAGCCAAATCTTCCTATTATCTCTGTCTCGGTGAATTTGCATCCCTAGAATCTTGTTTGCGGCACCCAAGTCTTTCATTTCAAACTCCCTAGCCAATTGAGCCTTCAGCTTATTAATACGATCTTTGTTGGGGCCTGCAACCAACATGTCGTCTACATATAACAGCAAAATGACAAAATCATTGTCCCCAAACCTCTTGAAATATGCACAAGGGTCTGCATAAAGTCTGTTATATTCAAGGCTTATTATGAAAGAATCAAATCTCTTGTACCAACATCTCGGCGCCTGTTTGAGACCATACAGAGATTTCTTTAACCTGCAAACCAAGTTCTTTTTTCCTTGTAGTTCAAAACCTTCTGGTTGAAGCATATAAATTTCTTCTTCAAGATTTCCATGAAGAAATGCAGTTTTCACATCTAGCTGCTCTAGATGCAAATCAAATGTAGCACACATTGCTAGAACTACTCGAATTGTTGTAAGTCGAACCACAGGAGAAAATATTTCATTAAAGTCCGTACCTTCTTTCTGAGCATATCCTTTAACCACCAGTCTTGCACGATACCGCTCCACTTGATCATCGCCATTTCGCTTGATCTTATACACCCATTTATTTCCAATAGGTTTTCTACCTTTTGGCAATGGCACAAGTTCCCATGTTTTATTTTTATGAAGAGCTTCAATTTCTTCCTGCATAGCCGTCATCCACTGAGATGCATCTGAATGATTCAGTGCCTCGCGAAGAGTTGTTGGCTCTCCTTCCTCTGTTAGAAGACAATATGCAACATTGCTTTCCATAATAAAATCCGAGTGCCACCCTGGACGTTTCCTTTCCCGATTAGAAATACGAGTCGCTGGAGCTTCATCAATGACTACTTGATTTTCATCGTGCTCTGGTACTGCTTCAGAAGAATCTTTATGAAATTCATTACTCACTTGTATCGGTATAGTTTCTTTTGAAGTGCTAACATCTTCAAGATCTTTGTCTTCTGTAAAGACAACATCTCTGCTGATGACTACTTTGTAGGCAGTGGGGTCCCACAAGCGATACCCCAAGAACAAACACTTTCTGGACTTCGGATCCAACTTTGTCGTTTCTTGAGAATTGTACATTGCGTACACAGGACTTCCAAATATATGAAGGTCTGAATAATCAACTGGTTTTCCAGTCCACATCTCCATCGGTGACTTCAACTCAATTGCAGTTGACGGTGACCGATTTATCACGTAACAGGCAGTATTGACCGCTTCTGCCCAGAATGATTTCCCCAAGCTTGCAGTTGCCAACATCGCCCTTGTTCTATCTAACAAGGTTCTGTTCATCCGCTCTGCCACTCCGTTTTGTTGAGGAGTGTATGCCGTCGTGAACTGTCTTTTGATACCTTCTTGTTTGCAGAACTTATCAAATTCATCACCAGTGTATTCTCCTCCATTATCCGTCCTTAAACACTTGATCTTTTTACCAGAATCAAGTTCAACCCACGCTTTGTAAACTTTAAAAACTTCAAACACATCTGCTTTCCTCTTAATTGGGTACACCCAACATCTCCTAGTGTAATCATCAATAAATGATACAAAATACTTTGCTCCTCCTAGGGATTGAACTGGTGCTTGCCACACATCAGAATGAACCAATTCTAGAATCAATTTACTTCTAGAATTTGATGTGTTAAACTTCAGGCGATGTTGCTTGCTGATTACACAATGCTCACAGAAAGGTAGCGATACCTTTGTAAGACCAGGAATAAGATTTCTTTCAACAAGAATCTTCATACCTTGCTCAGACATGTGTCCAAGCTTTTGATGCCATGTCATAGCAACTTTATCACTTGAACTATTCGAAGCAACAGATGCTTCCGATTCCTGTACCGTCTCGCCTTTCAGAATGTATAAATTAGCACCCACCTTTTCTCCTTTCATAAGTACAACCGCGCCTTTCTTGATTATCATGATCTTCTCATGTATCACCATTTTACAACCAAGATCATCCAATTGTCCTAAAGACAATAAGTTCTTCTTCAAACCCTCCACGTGTCGTACACCTTGAATAGTACGAACTGTACCATCGTGCATCTTCAGAATGATAACAGTTGAAGGCAATGGAGACAGAAGCCAGGACCACCACAGAATATTGTCCGCTTTGGGAACAGCGAGCCACCAGCGACTCAACTGCCCTCACGGGTTTAAAACGCGTCCTGTGAGGAAGAGGTATCAAGCCACATATAAGGGCCTTTGTTTTTGCCTCTCCAATCGATGTGGGAAAGGGGTGAAGGTCACCCCAACAATCCCCCCCCCAACATCGGTGTGGTAACCGCGGCTCTGGTACCAGTTGTTGATAAAAGCGACACCGAATTATAGCAAACCTGCTAGTAATACTTGAAATAATGACAATAAAGAAACACCAAGATTTAACGTGGAAAACCCCAATAGGGTAAAAATCACGGGCAAGGAAAGAAACGTTTCACTAATATGAATAATAGGAATTACACTTCGCTCTAATTACAAGGATAAGTACCAAGTTTTATTTCTCTTGTAATTAGGAGATATATCTCACAAACTCTCTATTAGACTACTAGAACACATGAAGGAAGAATGTGTTGGGATGCATTTTGAAGCTTGCAAGATCATGTATTTATAGTAGAAGAGAATGGCATCATGGTAAATAATTTGTGCACAAAAGTCTTCAAAACACAACTTTGCATGTGTTTGTTGACTATAGAACTCACCTAATATTGCCTCCCATATTTGACCTTATTATTTCAACAATCTCCCACTTGAACATTTGATTGAAGCTCAATCAATCTTCACACGATAATCCTTCCTTGCCAATGATGTTGCTTACGTTTCCGCTAGGCCGCATGAGGAACGGCACCAAATAAACTTGTCACGATTGATTGACTTTGTTAGAAAATCAGCCACATTTTTATCAGTATGAATTTTCTGCATATCCACGGTTCCTTCTTCCACTTTCTCACGAACGAAGTGATACTGAACTCGTATATGCTTTGTCTTTGAATGAAATTCCGGATTCCTTGCAAGATGCAAGGCACTCTGGTTGTCACAGAATAGAGTGAGATTCTCTTGTTTGTGCCCGAGTTCCTCCAACAACATTTTCAACCATACTGCCTCTTTAGTAGCTTGAGTAGCTGCTACATATTCTGCCTCTGTTGTTGACGTCGCCACAACTGACTGCAGTTTTGAAACCCAGCTTACTATTCCACCACAAAGTGTAAAAACATATGCAGTGGTAGATTTACTTTTATCGATATCACCTGCATAATCTGAATCAACATACCCTTTGACAATAAATTTCGGTTCCCCATAACATAATGCAACATCTAAGGTTCCCTTGATGTATTTAAGGATCCTCTTTACCGCATTCCAATGCTCTTTACCAGGATTCGCCATGTACCGACTAACTACTCCCACTGCATGTGCAATGTCTGGTCTTGTACATATTATTGCGAACATTAAACTTCCCATTGCTGATGCATACGGTACTCGAGACATCTCCTTCCTCTCGTCTGCACTGCTAGGACACATAACGGAGGATAACTTGAGATTAGTAGGAAGTGGGGTTGAGATTGGCTTACTATCTTGCATATTGAAACGCTCCAAGATTTTCCTCAAATAATTCTTTTGAGAAAGCCAAATCTTCCTATTATCTCTGTCTCGGTGAATTTGCATCCCTAGAATCTTGTTTGCGGCACCCAAGTCTTTCATTTCAAACTCCCTAGCCAATTGAGCCTTCAGCTTATTAATACGATCTTTGTTGGGGCCTGCAACCAACATGTCGTCTACATATAACAGCAAAATGACAAAATCATTGTCCCCAAACCTCTTGAAATATGCACAAGGGTCTGCATAAAGTCTGTTATATTCAAGGCTTATTATGAAAGAATCAAATCTCTTGTACCAACATCTCGGCGCCTGTTTGAGACCATACAGAGATTTCTTTAACCTGCAAACCAAGTTCTTTTTTCCTTGTAGTTCAAAACCTTCTGGTTGAAGCATATAAATTTCTTCTTCAAGATTTCCATGAAGAAATGCAGTTTTCACATCTAGCTGCTCTAGATGCAAATCAAATGTAGCACACATCGCTAGAACTACTCGAATTGTTGTAAGTCGAACCACAGGAGAAAATATTTCATTAAAGTCCGTACCTTCTTTCTGAGCATATCCTTTAACCACCAGTCTTGCACGATACCGCTCCACTTGATCATCGCCATTTCGCTTGATCTTATACACCCATTTATTTCCAATAGGTTTTCTACCTTTTGGCAATGGCACAAGTTCCCATGTTTTATTTTTATGAAGAGCTTCAATTTCTTCCTGCATAGCCGTCATCCACTGAGATGCATCTGAATGATTCAGTGCCTCGCGAAGAGTTGTTGGCTCTCCTTCCTCTGTTAGAAGACAATATGCAACATTGCTTTCCATAATAAAATCCGAGTGCCACCCTGGACGTTTCCTTTCCCGATTAGAAATACGAGTCCTGGAGCTTCATCAATGACTACTTGATTTTCATCGTGCTCTGGTACTGCTTCAGAAGAATCTTTATGAAATTCATTACTCACTTGTATCGGTATAGTTTCTTTTGAAGTGCTAACATCTTCAAGATCTTTGTCTTCTGTAAAGACAACATCTCTGCTGATGACTACTTTGTAGGCAGTGGGGTCCCACAAGCGATACCCCAAGAACAAACACTTTCTGGACTTCGGATCCAACTTTGTCGTTTCTTGAGAATTGTACATTGCGTACACAGGACTTCCAAATATATGAAGGTCTGAATAATCAACTGGTTTTCCAGTCCACATCTCCATCGGTGACTTCAACTCAATTGCAGTTGACGGTGACCGATTTATCACGTAACAGGCAGTATTGACCGCTTCTGCCCAGAATGATTTCCCCAAGCTTGCAGTTGCCAACATCGCCCTTGTTCTATCTAACAAGGTTCTGTTCATCCGCTCTGCCACTCCGTTTTGTTGAGGAGTGTATGCCGTCGTGAACTGTCTTTTGATACCTTCTTGTTTGCAGAACTTATCAAATTCATCACCAGTGTATTCTCCTCCATTATCCGTCCTTAAACACTTGATCTTTTTACCAGAATCAAGTTCAACCCGCGCTTTGTAAACTTTAAAAACTTCAAACACATCTGCTTTCCTCTTAATTGGGTACACCCAACATCTCCTAGTGTAATCATCAATAAATGATACAAAATACTTTGCTCCTCCTAGGGATTGAACTGGTGCTTGCCACACATCAGAATGAACCAATTCTAGAATCAATTTACTTCTAGAATTTGATGTGTTAAACTTCAGGCGATGTTGCTTGCTGATTACACAATGCTCACAGAAAGGTAGCGATACCTTTGTAAGACCAGGAATAAGATTTCTTTCAACAAGAATCTTCATACCTTGCTCAGACATGTGTCCAAGCTTTTGATGCCATGTCATAGCAACTTTATCACTTGAACTATTCGAAGCAACAGATGCTTCCGATTCCTGTACCGTCTCGCCTTTCAGAATGTATAAATTAGCACCCACCTTTTCTCCTTTCATAAGTACAACCGCGCCTTTCTTGATTATCATGATCTTCTCATGTATCACCATTTTACAACCAAGATCATCCAATTGTCCTAAAGACAATAAGTTCTTCTTCAAACCCTCCACGTGTCGTACACCTTGAATAGTACGAACTGTACCATCGTGCATCTTCAGAATGATAACCAGTTGAAGGCAATGGAGACAGAAGCCAGGACCACCACAGAATATTGTCCGCTTTGGGAACAGCGAGCCACCAGCGACTCAACTGCCCTCACGGGTTTAAAACGCGTCCTGTGAGGAAGAGGTATCAAGCCACATATAAGGGCCTTTGTTTTTGCCTCTCCAATCGATGTGGGAAAGGGGTGAAGGTCACCCCAACAATCCCCCCCCCCCCCCAACATCGGTGTGGTAACCGCGGCTCTGGTACCAGTTGTTGATAAAAGCGACACCGAATTATAGCAAACCTGCTAGTAATACTTGAAATAATGACAATAAAGAAACACCAAGATTTAACGTGGAAAACCCCAATAGGGTAAAAACCACGGGCAAGGAAAGAAACGTTTCACTAATATGAATAATAGGAATTACACTTCGCTCTAATTACAAGGATAAGTACCAAGTTTTATTTCTCTTGTAATTAGGAGATATATCTCACAAACTCTCTATTAGACTACTAGAACACATGAAGGAAGAATGTGTTGGGATGCATTTTGAAGCTTGCAAGATCATGTATTTATAGTAGAAGAGAATGGCATCATGGTAAATAATTTGTGCACAAAAGTCTTCAAAACACAACTTTGCATGTGTTTGTTGACTATAGAACTCACCTAATATTGCCTCCCATATTTGACCTTATTATTTCAACAGGGAAAGGTAATCTAAGGCCACTCCCTATTGTAACTAAACTATTCATCATTTTAAACTTTCACATGAGCGCCACATCAGCACCAATATTCTATAACTAACTCATAACTAAACGCTCCCTATCATGGCTAAAACAACAATCTTCTTAATATACAACGTACAAGCAATAAAGCATCAAGTCCAAACAATAAAAAGCCATTGGGACCCACAAATTCTATAACTAAACTTCAACATCCGTTAAATCCATGGTGAAAGCGAATAACTAAAGCGGGTAACTAGTTGGTGTCTATGGTTGGTTACGGGTAATGAGCGGGTAACTAACGGATAACTAACTATAGGAAGTGCTCTAAATAAAAGGTAATTAGATTAGAATGTGGGATAATGGCTCCACGTGGATGAGTGTGAGTGTAACATCCAAATTTAAAGTTGATGTAATGATGTTTAAAATTTTGACAGGACAAAAATTAGTGATAAGTTGTCTGAAAAGTTGTTTTTTTTTTTACTTCTTAGGACCATTTTAGTCCAAACTAGATAAGGACCCACCGTGCGTTGCAGCGGTTGTGCAATTAGCGTTTTGTTGTTAAGATAGTATATACATATTAAAAGTTTACATTAACAAAATGTTACGTTAACTGGCTAGATGTTTTTACTGGGAAGTTATGCCTACAAAAGTTTGGCTAGCTATTCCCATTCCGACTTCCATTTCCAATATAATCTGTTGAAAATTAATGTTAGTTATTCTATAATGATACGCCCTTCATTTCATGGTCCCTTCGAGGGTAAAGCGGAAACACAAACAGAAGTTTTATTGCGATACATGGTTTCGTGTACAGCGAAATACCAGTAAGCGAGTACCCTTTCGTCACAAAAGGTGGTTGCAATTTTTCAATCAATCATGTTTTTCCTAATTTCACTAATTCTTGCCCCGATGATCAACCAAGATCTCTTAACCTACTCGGGAGAATCTCCTGAAAAGCAACATGATGAGTCAAACATTTTCAAATCATAAATTTATTGTATAATATATTCATTTGAGAATAATACCATCTAGATTTTTAAAACGGAGTGAATAAGGGGTTCACATCTGACTTGATGATGATTGCCAATATTGGCATCTCATAGCTGCATAGTTGTTTAAGAAGAACCAGCCACAACCACTGCCACATATATCTGCTCAGTATATATCAATCCATCGATAAAACATAACCAAATTTGACCTGTTTGTTAGTAAATGAATCAAATATTGCAATCTTTGTGATCTACCTACCATCAGTTGTAGATTATTATGAGAATAAACAATCAAAAAAATTTGTTAATGAATCTTTTTCCGCGTCAATATCTTTAGGAACTACAAATGCTCATATTTTGTTACTACAAAAGCTAACGAACAACACTTTTGTCCTATGATAAAAAAAAATGATGTGTTTGCAGTGGAAAATCACCAAAAATTCTACCATAAAAATAGATTTAACATTAGCAATGATTTGCAGGATCAAGTTGTGATCATGTGTACGCATTTGGTAGGAAATTTCTACCCAGTTCAAGAGTATCTATGCACTCCATGCTTTGGCAACGACTCTAAACTTGTTGAGCATATATATGTTCAGCCGCAAGAGAAATATAGTACAACAACATTAATCTATAAGTACCAGACTATAAAAAGATCCAAAATGCAATTAATTAGTAAGTTCAATCACAGGAATAACCAAAAAAAAAGACAATGAAGCTACCTATTTCACAAACAAAATATAAAATGTATTATCACAACATAACACACAAATAATACTACCAGTTGTCGAAAATGAAGTTGAACATTACCTGCAACGCATACACTCGACTCTGCCATTGAAACACCAACAGACATCGAGGGAAACTGAGCAGAATCCGGAACATCTGCTGTTGTCGAAATAGGAATGTGTGAGCCATAGTTAGGACAATCATATATAGAGTTACAATGCTGAGCTGAATATACAATCTGGTGTTGAAAGGGCATATCATTCGAAGCAACAACTATGCCTACAAAATTCAACACTATAAAGTCTACTGATACTTTGATATCATAGCAACTATATATGAATACATGACAATATCCATGCTGTTGAGTGTAAATTAACAGTTAAATAATGACATAAATATAGATCTATATACCTAATTTTCTATCTAGTAACTCAATTTTTAGAATGCACAACGCCTTGTGCTGTTACTTTAATTTGGACAAAAATATGAAAGTAACACTTAAAAATAGTTAAGAACAAAAGATATACGCCACTAAATTTGACCTGAAACGAAGTTGCGAACTCCAAAAAAGTAGTAATACTCAAAATGTATCCCACCAAAAATAGTCAACAGACTTCAAAAGAATCAACTTGAGTCCAATCTGTCAATTGAAAATATATCCCACTAAATTTGACATGAATGGAACTTGTAAACTCAAAATCAGTCAGTTACATTTCACTGATCTGCCAGTGGAAAGTTACAGTTAAAAATATGAATTTTTAAATAGTCAACTTGGGTGCAATCTGTCAATTGAAAATGTATCCCACTAAATTTGACCTGAAACAAACCTGTAAACTCAAAATCAATCCATTACATTTGGCTGATCCGTGAAACATAAACGTAATAGCAGTTGTCACACATGGATGAACCACTTTGATACTCAATAGGAATGCTTGATCAGTTATAGCATCATGATGTTGATATTACATTGAAAAATATTACACTTAGAATATAAAGTTCATGATGTGTGCGAGGTGTAGTACGAAATAGATTATATTTTACTACTAAATACTATTAAATACGATACAATTTACACAAGTTTTAATTATTTATTTACAAATGGGATATACCTAAACCTTGCTACAACACTATAGGCAGTGTACCTAATCGTAGAGTAGTATAGTTTTTAGTAAGTCCGGTTCGTTCCACAGGGAGACGGCTTATTTTACACTATATTTTTATATAACTATATTTGTACAAAATATATATATATATTACAATTATTATTATTATTATAAAAGGGGGTTTACCGTTTAATGACCGGTTTGTCGATTTTATATTTTAAGTCACAATTAAAATCTAATGCAAAATATTATATATAACTTAATTTAAAGCGTAAAATAAATAACGATATTTAAATGACGAAATATAAAATTGCGATAAGAAATGAAATAAAATAATTATGCTTATTTAAACTTCTGTAATCATGATGTTTGACGTTTTGATTTTAATTTATTATCCTGGATTAATTGTCCTTTGTCCTGGATTATTTGATAAGTCCATCTGGTTTTGTCCATAATAGTCCATCGGTCATAATTATAAAGTGCGAGGGTCTTCGCCAAATTAACCTTATACCCGAAGTCAAATATTCCAACTAATTAGGGATTTAAACCGTAATAAGGTCTTAATACATTGTTAATGATTACACCAGGTTATCGACTGCGTGTAATCCAAGGTTTTAATACTTTATTAACAATTACACCAATTACCCATGAATGTAATCCACCCCTGTTTTAATGAGTCCATTGACTATTAATCCATCCCCTTGTCCGGTCAAATGAACAATTATTAGTATTTATAGATATCCCGCCTACTGTACCCGATCAATCGTATGTGGTTATATATAAATACGTCAAATTGTAAATCTCTACATTAAATTAACAAGATATTATTTAGTTAATCGAATATAAAGCCCATTAATAGCCCATAGTCTAATTTTCACAAGTGTCGGTCTTTTGTCCAAACCCCAATTATGGTCCAAAGCCCAATAACCCCGTCTTTAATATTTAGTCCAACATCACGATTAATTCGGCTTAAACAAGCATAATAATAATTTAAATACGAGACATTAATTTAAAAAGGAAGAACATAGCTTACAGTGGTTATTAATCGCGTAGTGTTATACGGACAGAACTCCGACTTTAAAACCCGTAATTAACCGTTACATTAACTAAACTAATCTAATATAAAACTAAACTATATTATATATATTATAAATATAAATATATATATAATTATATATATATAATAGAGAGAGATCGATTGAATTGGTGTGTGTTTGATCGTCCGAATGCGTTGGCTTTTATAGGCAATTCTGTCCTAGGCAGCTCCACGATCGTGGTACTTTTGTGCCTTGGAGCTCCGCGATCGCGGAGCTTCGCACTCCAGCTCACCAATTGATTTAAACGTGGGCTGTTATTAATTTTTTAATATAATATAATATATATATATATAATTATATATAATTATTTATATATTATATTATATTCTTGTGCATAGTTGACTTGTAATTTTAGGTCCGTTGACTCGCGCGTTGATGCTCGGTTTACGTCTCGCTTCCGAATTTTCGAACTCCTTTTCGTATGCTTAGATATCTTGTACTTTGCGTTTCGCGGCTTGTACTCTTGTCAATTTTAGACGTTTCTCATCAATAAATTGAACCACTTGGATTGTATCTTGTATATTTGAGTTTTTTGGACGTTTGCGTCTTCAAATCTTCGTTTTCTTCTTTTGTCTTCGCACTTATTTATTTAAATGATTACAACTTAAAAATAGAACAATTACAACTAAAAACTTTACATATTGGAAGGATATTGTGCCTAAATATATGTTTATTTGGAGCACTATCAAATATCCCCACAGTTGAACGTTACTTGTCCTCAAGCAATACAGAACTTGAAATTAAATCACACTTCACTCAAATCACTTTTTTATTCTCATACTTTATACATCAGTGATTTTAATACGGCGGTATAAACAATGATAGTAACGATATGATTTACAGTCCCACATGACTATGAGAATTTAGATCCTTTAAGGAAATTGGATCATTATGAAAACATTTGATCTTTTGAAAATTCATTCTAGCTTTTATCCTAGATAAGTTTTCCGGAATAATCCTTCACCGGTGTTTGCAAAATATTTTTGTAGGTTTTGTAGGTTTCAGATTTTAAAATTTTAGCTCAAAATTTACGGTTTTGTGTCACCCACTTGCTAACCTTGTATTAGGAAAGCACACGTTCAGTATACTTGCTCCGTATATTACCTTTCGGTAAACTACCGTCCGGTTGTAAAGGAAAGCGATGAACAAGCAACTGTTAAGGCAATGTCTAATGACATGCAGATGTTCATGGTCTACAATATGTCGGATGCAATTACTATCCTTTATAGGAGAAATAGTAAAGATCACCCTATAATTTTTTTTCGGTCTGGCACAAGGTCCTGTCTTCGACCATGCTATGCAACCATCGTTCTTACGGTTGACACCCGATTTGGTTCAGGTGACCTAATGAATTCCGTTGAATTCTCAGGATTGTACGTTCAATGGTAATGAACGCATTGAAAATAGGTTTTCAGAAAACAAATCGGTTTTAATTTTGATCAAAATATTTTATCGTTCAAGCTCGAGTTTAGATATCATTGAATTCCATGAGTTTGTAATTCTCAATCTTTAAGGTCAATCTCAAGGATTGAGTAATATAAGGCTTAAAAGCTGATTTTTAATCTTTAAGGAGATTATCCTTTCTGGGGGTCTGATTCATTAGTCTTATCAAGCTAATTTGCACGGCGCCCTCTCTATTTTACGAGACAGATCCTCTCATGGTTAGGATAAGTCTGACTACTTGGCGACCCTGTTTGATGCTGAGGTCCGTGGATTTCCTGCTGATTTTAGAGATGACTTTTCTAGATTTTTCGTCAACCTACAGTTGGTCTGGACGACAACTTCCTGACCTAGATCAAGAAGTGCGTGTCTTTTTCGGAAGACTTTACTTCCTTTTAATGATGGAATTGATTCATCGTGTAGATCCATCTTTTCTTTCAAATGTATTATAATAAACCGGGTAAAACAGTTAATTTAGTCCAAAACAAAAGCACCTGCAATAACTTTACAGAAACATGTGATAAATAGTTTTTAATTGAATAACTTGGTACATTCTCCCCACACTTGGCTTTTATTTATCTCTTTCTCTGCCTTTTTATTCTCTTTTTTTCCATTTTAAATAAATTCAAACATTTTAGGTTGTTTCTCAATTTATGTCCTTTCCGAGGTAACGATAATTTCGGTATTTAACACCTAGTTTTCATCGTTCATAAATATGTATAAATATGATTTTGAATTCATTTAATTGAAAAATTTTCAAATTTTCACAAAATTTGACAAATAAACCAAGTGCAAACCCGAGAGAATTTATAACTCTTCCCCACACTTGAGATCATGCAATGCCCTCATTTGCATGAAATCAGACTATAATTATAAATTCATGAGGGTGATTAGTGTAGAAAAGTGAAAAAAAAAAAATACCCAGTTTGTAATTACTAAGCTCATCGAATGATAGATGGCGAGCCTCATCGTTCATTCCTTTTGTTGGTTTATCACACATGTTTTTTTGTTTTTTTAAAATGGTTGCTTCCTGAACTGTTTGCTAATCTTTGAAAATGCGTCTTTACCCTATTTTATCATGCATTTTTATTAACGAGTTATGCACTGACCCGAACCCCGAATTTAACGTTAAGTGGGTTTAGACTTCCCCACACTTAGCTGACGACATGTGAAGTCGGTAGAATAAGTTCCACGAATTAGAATAGTGAGCTAATTATTTACATCTCGGGTGGTGTATAATATATCAATGGGTTTAAAGTTTAGACCCACCCGATCGTCACTACTTAATTCTTCCTTAAGTGTAGCTTTTAGTAAATGGATATGTCTCTTTTCTTGTTCTTGGTCAAATGGATCGTTATACACCGACATACATATTTCTATAGGGTGGACAATTCCTAACATTTCCTTCCGTTCATTCTCGAGATCAAAGGTTTCACCTCTATTACCCAATTTAGGTGAAATCCGAGGTGTCATTATCTATTACAGCTCGTAGTTCATCTTCGGTAGATGACTCGTCTATTGAGAATATTGGGTTGGAAGGTTGTGTAATGGTGAATTTCGGGATCGAAGCAAATTCTTTTTCTTTAACGGTCCTTATTGGTCCCACCACTTTGGTCTCGGGGGTAAAATTTTCAACGTTATCGTTTTCCCAAGAGTACCAATTTGTCACCCTTACTTCTTCTTCATCCATTGATGGATCGATAATTTCGTCGTTAGAGGCTAATGTGTCGATATGTTGTGAAATTGGTAACACTGAATAAAAAGTATCATCGGGATAATTGGTGATTTCGGAGCTCTCGAATTCATCAAAATTCGATGATATAAGATTTTCTTGCACAATACTCCTCAGATCAACAGGTGTGTTGTCTGATAGAGTTTCAGCCTGCCAATTTGCAAACTCTCTTATCTGTTCATTTTGAGCGTCAAATTCTTCGAGTTTGATTTTTATATAATCTAAAAAAATTTCAGACACATAATTTTTCTCATTCTCTGGTTGTTGAGTTTGGATATATTCTTGAAAATAATCCCAATTTGAATTGTATTTCTCATAATTATTCCATTCAGGTTTCATGGGTGCATAATTTTCCATAGGAACGTAATAATAACATTCCCATGTTGAGTGATAATCTCCACAGATTTCACAACCAGTTATTGTTTCGTCATTCGTGATCCAAGATTGACAGAACGAATTTTCATTAACACTCGTTTGAGAGTATTGATTTAATTGATTTTGCATGTCAGAAAGAGTTTCCAAAATATTTTCGAGATTTTCCATAATACGCTTATTACTAAATTTTAGCTACAATGTGGTGCATTTACTATTTATCCTATTAGTTATAAAACTAAAAATTATATAAGTTATCAAATTAATAGGCTTTTCTGCTTTTGCCCACGTTTCGAATAGCCAAAAGATGCAGCAGGAAGCCAGGATCCTTTAAATCGGAAAATCCACAACTCAGCCACTAACAAATCCAACTATTACTACGAAGCAGAAAATTTTGGATGTCTATTAATTCAATCGCTTACAATAATTTTTCGTCGAAATTTAAAGATTTTATAAATTCTATGTCCTATAAACTAACGCGTAGAAACGAAAAAGAAAAAGAGCGTCGAAAAACGTCAAAAAATAAAAATGAAAAAGAAAAACGTCGAAACTTAAAAGTCTAAAAACTAAATCTAAAAAGTTGTGCCTAAAGGTATTAAAACTTAAATGCAATTCTATTCGGAAAACGGCAATTACTTTAAAAAGTACTAAAATCTATAAACTGCTTCGCAAAATTCTAAAGCACATTTATCTTAATTCTAAAGAAAAAGCACTTAAGGGATTTTACGGCAAAACCTAAAAATCTAGAAATATAAAATAACTACGACAAAAACTAAGTTTAGTACTAATTATGAACGATAAATAAACAAATTATGAATTAAACGATCAATAAGATACAAAAAGTAAAAATAAAATTAAAGTTATAAAAATACAATTTTTATAAAAATATTATTTTTATATTATTATTTTATAAAAGTATTAATCTATATAATTAATAATAATAATAACACTTAATATTACAAATTAATTATTAAAACTAAATACTAATATTAAAAACAAACCCTAATAATAAATAATTAAAAACTTTAACCCTAATTTTGCAATAAATGCTTGGGTTGACGTGTCAGAACAGGCCACGCGATCGCGTGGATATTCACACTAAAAGCTCCGCGATCGCGGAGTGATGCAGGTTCAGAAAGGCCAGCAGGTTCAAACTGGTTCGACTGTTTTTTTTTCTTTTTTTTTCAAAAATTTATATTTTTAGAAAATCTAAATAAAATAAAATAAACTTATATTTCAAAAACTAAACATAAAAATAAAAATACTTTATAATTTTACAAAATCTTAAAAATATGCTTTTTTTCTTATATATATATATATATATATATATATATATATATATATATATATATATATATATATATATATATACATATATACATACATACATATATATATTATTATTATATTTTTATAAATATAAACTAAAAATATAATGTTTTAGCGCTCCCCGGCAGCGGCGCCAAAAACATGATGTGTGCGAGGTGTAGTACGAAATAGATTATATTTTACTACTAAATACTATTAAATACGATACAATTTACAAAAAATTTAATTATTTATTTACAAATGTGATATACCTAAACCTTGCTACAACACTATAGGCAGTGTACCTAATCGTATAGTAGTATAGTTTTTAGTAAGTCCGGTTCGTTCCACAGGGAGACGGCTCATTTTACACTATATTTTTATATAACTATATTTGTACAAAAAATATATATATATATTACAATTATTATTATTATAAAAGGGGGTTTACCGTTTAATGACCGGTTTATCGATTTTATATTTTAAGTCACAATTAAAATATAATGCAAAATATTATATATAACTTAATTTAAAGCGTAAAATAAATAACGATATTTAAATGACGAAATATAAAATTGCGATAAGAAATGAAATAAAATAATTATGCTTATTTAAACTTCTGTAATCATGATGTTTGACGTTTTGATTTTAATTTATTATGCTGGGTTAATTGTCCTTTGTCCTGAATTATTTGATAAGTCCATCTGGTTTGTCCATAATAGTCCATCGATCATAATTATAAAGTGCGAGGGTCTTCGCCAAATTAACCTTATACCCGAAGTCAAATATTCCAACTAATTGGGGATTTAAACCATAATAAGGTCTTAATACATTGTTAATGATTACACCAGATTATCGACTGCGTATAATCCAAGGTTTTAATACTTTATTAACAATTACACCAATTACCCTTGAATGTAATCCACCCCTGTTTTAATGAGTCCATTGACTATTAATCCATCCCCGTGTCCGGTCAAATGAACAATTATTAGTATTTATAGATATCCCGCCTACTGTACCAGATCAATCGTATGTGGTTATATATAAATACGTCAAGTTGTAAATCTCTACATTAAATTAACAAGATATCATTTAGTTAATCAAATATAAAGCCCATTAATAGCCCATAGTCCAATTTCCACAAGTGTCGGTCTTTTGTCTAAACCCCAATTATGGTCCAAAGCCCAATAACCCCGGCTTTAATATTTAGTCCAACATCACGATTACTTCGGCTTAAACAAGCATAATAATAATTTAAATACGAGACATTAATTTAAAAAGGAAGAACATAGCTTACAGTGGTTATTAATCGCGTAGTGTTACACGGACAGAACTCCGACTTTCAAACCCGTAATTAACCGTTACATTAACTAAACTACTCTAATATAAAACTAAACTATATTATATATATTATAAATATATATATATATATATATATATATATATATATATATATATATATATATATATATATATATATATATAATAGAGAGAGATCTATTGAATTGGTGTGTGTTTGATCGTCCGAATGCGTTGGCTTTTATAGGCAATTCTGTCCCAGGCAGCTCCGCGATCGTGGTACTTTTATGCCTTGGAGCTCCGTGATCGCGGAGTTTCGCACTCCATCTCACCAATTGATTTAAACGTGGGCTGCTGTTAAATTTTTAATATATATATATATATATATATATATATATATATATATATATATAATTATTTATATATTATATTATATTCTTGTGCATAGTTGACTTGTAATTTTAGGTCCGTTGACTCGCACGTTGATGCTCTGTTTACGTCTCGGTTCCGGATTTTTGAACGCCTTTTCGTATGTTTAGATATCTTGTACTTTGCGTTTCGCGGCTTGTACTCTTGTCAATTTTAGACGTTTCTCATCAATAAATTGAACCACTTGGATTGTATCTTGTATATTTGAGTTTTTTGGACGTTTGCTTCTTCAAATCTTCGTTTTCTTCTTTTGTCTTCGTACTTATTTATTTAAATGATTACAATTTAAAAATAGAACAATTACAACTAAAAACTTTACATATTGGAAGGATATTGTGCCTAAATATATGTTCATTTGGAGCACTATCAGTTCACCACAAAGATATTTGTATTTCTTGTTGTTAAGTATTAGAAGATCAAATTAGAAAACTTAAGCCATACCATTACCAGAGTCAATTTGCCTAAAGGAATCAGCCAAGCCTGAAAAAAAAAAAAAAAAAAAACTATATGTAAAGTACAAAATATAAATAACAGTTGGTGTGTGTGTGTGTTCGGAAAACAAAAACAAAAATAAAATAACAAAATTTAAGCATATCATAATGTATAAATTTTAGGAAGTAAAAACATAAATACACATATATCGCAGAAGTTGGACACAAATGAGGAACGAATGTCGTGGCACAATCAGAAAGGCCAGAATGCCCAGAAACCGCACAAAACAAAGTGACAACAATTATCCCTCACATTTTTCCTCTTAACACGCATACAATGTGTTCCATATGTACTTACTAATCCATTACTACTACCAACAGCAGCAATGGCTGAACCATCGACCTCTACAGGCTTATTAACCCTTTTTTAGGAGGCATTCAAAATTAGGAATACCTTTTCGCTGGAACCCAAATGTCAAACACATAGTGACCACAACAACAATTCTATCAAAACGGCCAGCAATGGAAAACCCATAAATTAGGTAACATATAAGAAAGCAGTAAAAAGATTTATATTACAACAGAAAAAACAAATTCAACTAAACATAACACATTATAACTATTCCAAAAAAACAATTATGCAACATAAAACTGAGTAGAGAAAGAATGAATACCTTATAGTCGCATAGGCAGAGAAAATAAACCTCAGAAACACAAAAACTCAAAAAAAAAAATGAAAAAAATTAAATACCTCAATAAATGAGAATTCAAAACAGACGACTTGTTCAAATTATCACCATTTTTCAATCAAGCTACAAATAAAAAGTGTACATTTCAAATAATAAACAGTCACCCACAACTATCACAGCCAAATTCAGCTAATTAGGTATAACCCTAGCAACCAAATACATGTAAAAATGGAGGGAAAATCACGATACAATGAAAAATCAAATAACAAAGAGTACATACCATCAGTCAGTTGGTAGGTGGGTGTGGAAAAAGTTGGAGGGGACTTGCTTATAAAAGAGGGGTTAAGTCTTCATTCCAAATTGCACCAATCAGTACACTTTAAGTATTTGATTATTTCTTTCTTTCTTACCCTTGTTTGAAAGTTGTATTAGTTAAACATTTTGGAGAGTGTAGTTGGCTTAAGAGAGTTGTCTATGTCATTGTAACAATTTGTGATATAGTGTATTTCTCTCTTTGGAGACCCGTGGTTTTTCTCCTGTTTTGGAGTTTCCACGTTAAATTCTTGTGTTGGGGATTGTTCTTATTTCTTTACTGTTTGTCATTGAGCATTTGTTGAGAATTAGTGAGGCCGTAATTTCCCAACAACTGGTATCAGAGCGTCAGGTTTGACGGGGGTCTCGGTTATAGGAGTCGGAGTATGCTCTGTGGTTGCCACGGGAGTGGATCATCCACATCAGAAACGAGTTCTATTGATCGTATAGGGTATCTGGTTAGACAATATTTTTTCTGATTCAGAGTAAGTGGTGTCTAGAATTTGTAGTGGACCGGGTGTTGGATTTTCCAATTTAACGGATCCTGTGCGCCACTCAACTACATCTGTTGGCCAATCAAAACGTGAGCAAAATCAGGAGAAAGTGTTGTTCTTAGGATACGGATACGATGTCGAAGTTCAGTCCGATGAGGTTTGATGTAGAGAAATTTGATGGAAGGATCAATTTTGGCTTGTAGCAGGTTTAAGTCAAGGATGTGTTGATTCAGTCTGGTTTACACAAGGCTTTGAAGGGTAAACCCACCCTTGTTCCCGGCAGTGATTCTAGCAGTAAGTTCAATGAAGAAGAATGAGATGATATGGATTTGAGGGCGACAAGTGCGATTCATTTGTGTCTTGCAAAGAACGTGCTTGCAAATGTGCACAGGTTATCAACGGCTAATGAACTTTGGGATAAGTTGGAGCAATTGTACCAGGGCAAGGGCATCTCAAATCGGTTGTGTCTTAAAGAACAGTTCCATACTTTGCGTATGGATGGGGGTTCAAAGATTTCAGATCATCTGAGTATTCTTAATGGTATTGTTTCGGAACTGGAGGCTATTGGAGTTAAAATGGAAGATGAAGATAAAGCTTTAAGGCTGATATTATCTTTGTCATCATCCTATGAGTACATGAAACCTATTTTGATGTATGGGAAAGAAACTCTGAAGTTTGAAGACGTTACTAGCAAGCTCCTATCCGAGGAGAAAAGACTGGAAGGTAACGGGGTCTCGTCATCAGAAAGTACGGTACTGTTGTGTTCGGATAGGCGGAAGAGAAACTCCGAAAAGAATCTGTTATGCTGGAGGTGCGGGAAGACTGGGCATGTAAGGGTTAATTGTCCAGGTGGAGCTAATCCAGCAAATGGCTCCAAAGATGCTAACATTGTCTCCGTCGTTACGGAGAGTGACGAATTCCTCTGAAGTCACGTCATCCTCAAGGTGTGTCCGCGCCACCATGGAAAGGGATATTCATTAGCTGTTCCACAATTCCACATGGGCATTGGTTTGGCGTTTATGCAGGTTGTGTGGTGGAAAATTATGTTGTAGCTGATGAAACTTCCAGGGAAAGCCAAACAGGAAGTTGCACCATAACAGTTCAGCTGGGTATACAACATGTGCCGATATAAAATGCTTAGAATGTGATATTCTAAGTGCTATACTCTTTATGGTGGAGTATGATAATTCTGTTTAGAGTTATGATTGTCTGTTATGACAATGATTGTCGAGTCTTAACAATGTTCGATGAAGATGCAAGTTTTGTCTCTTGGGAGATAATGTCAACGGCATGAAGATGAGGATCTTGAAGTTGTCGTCGAGGAAGCGTCTACATCGGTTATCATTGCAATATGGAAGCATGGTTATCTTCTTTTATCCAAAAGGTGGAGATTTGTTGGATATAGTTTTGGTTAGAAGAATTGGATATGGTTGCATAGTATTTGTGAAGGATGTTATCCCACATAGGTGGGAGGAAAAAATTGGAGGGGTATTGCTTGGTTATAAAAGAGGGGTTAAGTCTTCATTCCAAATTGCACCAATCAATACACTTTAAGTATTTGATTATTTCTTTCTTTCTTACCCTTGTTTGAAAGTTGTATTAGTTAAATATTTTGGAGAGTGTAGTTGGCTTAAGAGAGTTGTCTATGTCATTGTAACAATTTGTGATATAGTGTATTTCTCTCTTTGGAGGCCCGTGGTTTTTCTCCTGTTTTGGAGTTTCCACGTTAAATTCTTGTGTTGGGGATTGTTCTTATTTCTTTACTGTTTGTCATTGGGCGTTTGTTGAGAATTAGTGAGGCCGTAATTTCCCAACATGAAGAACGGTGGATTTGAAATGATGATGGATACCCCTGAAAAAGGCGAAAGGGAGTTGAGTATGAAAAATGGAGAAGGAAGCGTGGGATTTTGGAAGAGTAAGACCTAGAATAAGCTGGAAGAGAAGAAGCGGGGTTTTTAAGGGGAGAAGGGGATGTCATTTTGGGCTTGATGAAACGACACAAACCCGGGTGACAATTTGTATATATATAGAAAAGACATAACCCAAGAAAATTTTAACGGTTAGTTTTATAAGAAATTTTAAAAATTATCATTTTAGATTTTTTTTTTTTTTTTTTTTTTTTAATTGTAGCAATCACACAATCTCAAAGAACATTTTTAACGCGGCGTTAGAGGGGTCCCGTCAGGCACGCTGACGCCCTCTGACATCCATAACGCAGCGTCACATGAAATGCCTAAGGGGCGTCAGTCGAAAATTTCACACGTGGGAAGAGACGCGTCAGAGGTATGTGGCTTGTTCTGATTGGTCATGCTCAAACGGCTCTTTTGACCGTTGGAAGCATTTAATTTTTTTTTTCCGAAAATTTATTTATTTTACTTATATACTCCCTCCGTCCCACTTAAAGTGTCCACATTTCCATTTTGAGACGTCCCATTTCAAGTGTCCACTTTGTGTTTCAACCAATCATAAGAGGTTATTCTCGAGAGAGAATATTTCTGATTGGTGGAAAATGAAGTTAGTGGAATTTTCTAAATCTGTGTGCAAAAAGTAAATTGACACTTGTAATGGGACGGAGGGAGTATATACCTTATTTATCTTAACCAAAATCATATTCATCTTCATCCCAAATTCTCTCAAATCCCAATTTTTTTCTTAAACCCTAAATCACAATCAACAATATGTCTAACCCGAATCAAAGACCACCAACCCCAAACAAATTCGGAAATCCGAACCAACGACCACCTTTTACAAATGAATATGTTTTGTACACTGATATGATGAGGTACGGATCGTTTTTAGATTCGGGTTCTTCAAACTCGATCCATCTACAACATATTCCTATTATTCTTCCCCAACATCGTGCATTAACACCCGAAGAACAACATCAACTTTGGTTGCAACAAAATGCGTTGTATGAACAAGCACGCAATTTCCAAACTCTGAATACTCCGTTTACTCCGCGACCGGAAACTTTGTGTCCGAAAACTCCCCGTCTCGAAACGGTTGCGAAAACGGAAGACGATACGGTTCCAGAAACGCAAGCAAGGAAACAACGAAAACATAAAAAAAAAACAATGTATAATTTTTTTTACAGGTCTTATATATATATATATATATATATATATATATATATATATATATATATATATATATTCGGATATATATTTTTATAATTCGGTTGTTTCTTATATAAATGTAGTTGTCGATCAAGTTCCAATTCAAAAAAAAAAAAAAATGCAAAGTATGGACCACCCAAGAAAAAGAGTGGTTGACTAAATGTTAGATCGATTCGTCTCAAGATTCCCGAAAGGGAAATTCAAAAAAGTATAAATCGTTGTGGGGTTCGATTTATAAGAAATATAATAACAATAAGCACGGGGGTATAGAGGCGACGACCAATTGTCCTCAAAATGGAGAAACATCAACACAAATTGTTTAGAGTTTAATGCTGCTTACAACGAGGCCCGCCATAATTGGGGAAGCAGTGAGAGCGAGCTTAATGTTGAGAATCGAGCCCATGAAATCTACATACTTAATAACAGAGGGAAAAAAATTTAATATGATGGATGCTTGGAGTTTTTTGATAGATAAGTCAAAGTGGTACGTTCCCAGCACCGTAGTCATGTTTCTTTAGATGCCGACGATGAAGAGTTTAATGTTCCATTTTCTCAAAATGATCTTTTGGACGACAATCCTTTTCCAAGGCCAATGGGCCTAGAAAGGGCAAAAAAGAGGCTCAATCAATAAGCACGGGCACCGACACAACTCGTTCTTCATCACGTTCATCAAAAGCAGAAGAGGCTTTGGAAGCTATTTCAAAGCATAAGTCGGAAAGATCAACGGGTATAGCCCATGGGAAAAAGGAAGTAACACTCCAAACCGCATTTCTAGGTGCTGTCACTTTAGCCTTCAACCCCTCAGAAATCGATGACCAAGTTCGAAAACAAATGATCGAGGTGCTTCAAAAAGTGTTCCTCGAAAAATATATGTACTTGCTCCAACCACACCGCCACCAACACAAAACGACGATCAAAACAACGACTCATCTGAAGACGACTAGTTTTTTTTTTAACTTTCGATTTTTTTCTGCGCTTTTTTTTTCCTGTTTCCGAATTTTTTTTTAATTTTTCAAATTTTTTTGTCCGAATGTAATTTTTTTTTAATTTTATGAATATTAAAATAATTTAGTATTTATTAAATAATAATTTAAATTTATATAGTGGACCCTACCCGAATTTGACACAAATTAGTGACATTTTAGATTATTGAGGGTCAAAGAGTGACACTGTCATGTTACAGACAGATTACACTTTTTGTCCAAAAATTGTACAATCTGCCGTTATATATGGTCTTACCATACTATTTAATGCAACTATTTTGATCATTAATCGTTAAATACTTATAACTAGGTTAGTGGCCAGCGCTTCGCGGCGGGTTTTTGAACGACCATAAAGTTAACATTTTAAGTACTCATTTATTACGAATGAATTTGAAAGAACATCAAGTTAAGAATATATGTTGGATTAATCTATGGTAATCGTAATTGTAAATAAGATGTGTACAACGTAGTAGCAAACTGACCATGGTCATGCTTCCCTTCATATGTTGTATTTCCACACGTTTCCATACGGGATCAACTATTACATATACTTCGATTATGTTGAATGGAATTCAAAATAGATCTTCAAGCTGAGTAAAATCAGCTACATAACCATACATGTGATTACACAAGGGAGCCTGTGGAAGCATTACAGATTAATGTTGGCCAAATTTAATGTTAAATGTGTATCAGATATATGTGAAATCAGTTTAGATATAGAAAACATACTTGAGGTTGACAATATCGATCACGTGCTTTGTTTATTTTCTCAGTGTTTGCGCTTCCAAATCTTTGAGATTTCCAATGCACATACTTCAGAATTAGGCATTCAGTTGTTCATAAACAATGCATAACATTAGTATAACTAAAACAGATAGTCAAAACTTACCAGCTGCCACAACCTCATTAACCTCATTTCTGATAGTCGGAAAACAGTTCATCCAAAAGAATAAAGTGAACTATTCAAGATAATAATTAGTTCAAACAAAATGAAGATATAATTAGCATCTAAAAATTGCTTTTTTGATAGATTTTATGTGTTTAAACAATTTGCTTGTACCTGTTATGTCGAATTGTAATTTTTTTTTAATTGAAGTCCACATCCTACTGAGACATTGATTGTAGCAACAGCGTCAGCAACTTCAGCAAGTTGTGTGTGTGCTTTTGAGCCATGCTATTAATGTTTATTGTTTCAGTTAAGATTCCATCTGGACACTAAAAACATCAAAGATGTTACAACAGCAAGCTGATGCATCCCTGTAAAGAACCCAAACAATTCTGAAGTTATAAAAGCCAGCTCAAACCAAGATCAATTACAAAAGCATCAAAAGCTCATCTAGAAACCATGGTAACTCCCAAAATCCAGTAGTTTGACACATTCTCACTTAAAAGAATATATTAAAAAATTTCAACTTTAAATCTTACCCTAAATAATACAACAATAAATATGAAGATAACCACTTAAGAAACTGACCTCTATAGTCTTCCACCTAGCATGAGCTAACAGGTAGCATAAGGGGTTTCTTGAGTGTCTCGTATGTGTTCACATTGAAATTTCTCACATGTTCATTCCAGAGAGGCAACTCAATGACGTTGTTGCTGCATATAGTACATGTATAATGGTTAATGCATTGTCGTATCCGTTTCGTTATTACAATACAATAACAAATTCGGGGTTAATAGAACCTGACTTTAAGTTGACGATCTCAATTGTCGGTCTTGAAATCCTTGACATGTTGGATGCTTCCTATGTTTTCTGCTTTTGAGGTGTGTAAAAAATTGGTAGGCAGAGTGTATAACTAATATTTGACACCAGCTTCTCACTTCTGTGCTTCAGCATAATTCACATTCCACTGAAATGAGTATCAGATAAAACCACTTATCATTCATGACATTAGCCGCACTACCTTTGACCAACAAATAGCTAATCATATAAGAAAATATACTCCTAATACCAAAAACTGTTGTATCTAAACTACTAATACTAATGAAATTAATTTGGATGATTATATTAGTCCATTCTTGAGTTCCATCTGTATACATTTGTCATAAAAAGATAAGGTGCAGAACAAGTAATGTCAGATCCATACTAATGAAATTCTAATTTGTAATTACTTGAAAAAAAGATTATGTAAGCAGTTGTATACATTCATATTTACTCCCATTGATAAAAGCTCGGGTAAAGTCATCCGTTGCAAAAAAAGAACATACCTGCTAAATTGAGATGGAATTGTAATTTGTAATTAGTTACAAAAAAAGATCATACAAAGGAGTATTCTACATTCATATTTACTACCTTTGACAAAATTTCATTAACCTGAAAATTTTTATGATCAAAGATGTTTTATCAACTGCAAAATACTGTTGGTTGCAAACTTCTGAAACAAGTTATTACGTGGGTTAATACAACAAACCGCTGCTACGATTCTCGGAATTTATGCAGTCCAATGCTTTTGAGCAATAAAAATTCTTTATAACCCATTCAAATTGTTAATATCTGTGACGACCCGGAAATTTCCGACCAAATTTAAACTTAATCTTTGTATGATTTCGACACGATAAGCAAAGTCTATTAAACCAAGTCCCAAAATGTTTGAACTATTTTTAATGAATGCATTTTACCTTTGACCATTCCCGACGATTCACGAACAATTGTGTGTAAATAAAAATGTAAATATATATATATATATATATATATATATATATATATATATATATATATATATATATATATATATATATATATATATATAAAGATAAAAATAAGTATATATAATAAATTGAATTAATAAATTACAAATCAATCAACTGAATTGAAAATGTAATGTAATATATAAAATAAATAAACTATTATTAAAATAAATCTTAATATATGTATATATAAATATGGCTTCCATACACAATTAATATTATATGTATATTGTTTTATATTAAGATATATAAATATATAAAATATTAAATATTAAATGTAGGTTATTATATATATGTTATATAATTATTAAATATTACCTAATTAATAAATTATAATATTAATATATTTAAGTACAAGTTAAAATATAGTTATTATGCTTATTACTTTCATTGTGATTAAAAATAGATATTAATATTACTATATGTATTATTAATATTACTATATAACATATAGATATAAAGTTTGATGCATTTAATTTATTATATATTTGTTATCATTATTAGTATCATTGTTATTAGTAAAATTATAAATTTAATCATTATGATAATCAAAAGTATTATCATTAACTTGATTACTAAAATTATCATTTTATTTAAAGTTATTATTTTCATCATTCTTATTAGTATTATTATGATATTAATATCATTATTTCTATTATCATTATTATTAGTTTCATTATTCTTATTAATATTAATATTAGGTATTTATGTTTGTATTATTAATATTAGTATGTTCCGTTATTTATTTAATAAACTGATATAGATATAGTTAGTTATACATATTTACAGTTACAGATATATTATACTATAAATACAGTAATATATTTTATATAAATATATATACAAGATATATATATATATATATATATATATATATATATATATATATATATATAAATATATATATATATATATATATATATATATATATATATGAACACATATATATACATTTATATATATACAGATAGGTACACAAATCCTTTTCATTCTGTTTAATCTGTTGAATTATATTATATAGCCGTCGACTTCAATTCATAAGCAATTCCAAATTCTGTTGAACGTCGTTATCAATTTTTTTTTACTTTTCTTCTTCATCTCCTGCTCAAGAATTTGTTCCTATCTGATCTTGTTATAAGTCCACATCAATTAATCAATTTATGTTCCTACATAAATTATTCGATCACACTATATAATTACTACTGCAACTCATATTTGAAAGGAGAGAATTTTGGGAAAACAAGAACAGGTATCTCTGTTCTTAGTCATTTTAATCAATTGATAAAAATCGAAAAAAATGTCAAAAACTAGAAATGTCGATCTGTTTGGAATCCACTATAGAAACTATCTGCAAAGTTTCAATTGCCAATTTTTAGTATCGAGTTTTAATTCTTGAGTCAAACTTAATTTTAAAAAAGTCAACCGTTTCGTTTTTGGGGAAATTCGTAATTTCTTTGATGTTTTTGAATCAATTAATGATTCAGGTAGTTTCTAGGAGCTATTTATAATATAATTCATGTTGAAGTCGAAAGCTGAAATAGTCTAGATTGTTGAATCGAGTTTGGAGTTCTTTGTGTTCCTTGCGTGAATATTCTGTCTTTATTTTTTTTATGTTAAATCGACTTTTGAAGAAAGAATCGTTTCTGTTGCATTTATACATCTTATTTCAAGTCCAAACTTTAATTTAAACTGTAACTCGTTATCATGTCTGATTTCCCTGGTCGATTGAAATTTTTGAAAAGGAAGAAGATAATGGAAATTGTTAGATACAGTTAAATGATTTTAAATCCTGGTAAAGATCATTTATTTGGTAATCGGTCTTGTGATTGAAGAAGAGGAAGGTGAGATTAGGAAACAAAAAATACAAGTTATAAATAATTGAAATCGGATATTAATCAGTAAACGGGCAATAGCCCAGACGGTTTAGGTGAATGATGGGTATTCGAGAGGTCGGGGGTTCGAGTCCCTAATGGAGCATTTTTTTAACAGCCTTTTCATTGGAGGTAGTTTATTTTTTATTTTTTCATTTCCTTTATTATTATTATTATTATTATTATTATTATTATTATTATTATTATTATTATTATTATTATTATTATTATTATTATTATTATTATTATTATTATTATTATTATTATTATTATTATTATTATTGTTGTTGTTGTTGTTGTTAATATTATTATTGTTATTATTAGTGTTATAATTATTGTTATTATCACATGTATAAGTATTATAATCATTATCATTATTATTATTATAAGTACTAATAATATTATTATATTTAGTAATCTTATCTTTATTATTAGTATCATTTTATAAATATTAGTATTATTATTTATTATTATTATTATTATTATCATTATTAACATAAGTATTATTACTAATACTATCATTTTTGTCATAAATATGATTATCATTATTAATATCATTATTATCATCCTTACTAAAATTTGTATTTTGTTGTCATTAAAAACTATCAATATTATTATTAGAATTTTTATATTATCACTACAATTATTATTACAACTATTAATATTAATACTAATATCATTATTTTATGATTATTATTACTAACACAAAAATATTTTAATTTAATATAGAAACATTGATAATTTACCTTTTAAAATTATATTAAGAACTTCTTTCAAAGATTGAAGATAAATATATATTAAGTTTTAATACATGAGATAATACTTCAAAACATCAAAATAGGATATTTAAAGTAAATAACTTGACATATACTTTAATTTGATATATATATATATATATATATATATATATATATATATATATATATATATATATATATATATATATATATTCTAAGTATTTAAAATATACAGATGAATATAGTTAATAAATTATTAATATAATAAGTATATTAATAAAATAAATATATAATCTTGTTTGATTACAACTATATGTTTTAATATATATATGAATGATCTAGGTTCGTGAATCCGAGGCCAACCATGCATTGTTCAGTATCGTCGTATGAATATTTTTACTACAAAATATTGTATCGTGAGTTTCATTACTCCCTTTTTATATATATTTTTGAGACTGAGAATACATGCGCTGATTTTATTAATGTTTTACGAAATAGACACAAGTGATCAAAAACTACATTCTATGGATGGATTATGAATATTGAATATCACCCTTTTTTAGCTTGGTAACCTAATGATTAGGAAACGGGTATGGCCCCTAATCGACAAGAATCCTAAAGATAGATCTATGGGCCTCGACAAGTCCCATCCGGGATATGGATGCTTTAGTACTTCGAGATTATTATTATTATACAGACGAGAGGTTCTGTTTAGGGATATTCTATACATTAAAGTTAAGTCGGTTATCAAGCGTTCACCATATGAATGATTTTTAATTCGCGGGTTACGCGTGTTATTTTTGTACTCGGGTTACGTGTACAATTAAATATATGAAATCTTGTGGTCTATTAAAATGATGGAAATGAATGTTTATGATAAACTAATGAACTCACCAACCTTTTTATTGACACTTGAAAGCATGTTTATTCTCAGGTATGAAAGACATCTTCCGCTGTGCATTTGCTCATTTTAGAGATATTACTTGGAGTCATTCATGACATATTTCAAAAAACGTTGCATTCGAGTCGTTGAATTCATCAAGATTATTATTAAGTCAATTATAGTTGGATATATTATGAAATGGTATGCATGCCATCAACTTTCGATGTAATGAAAGTTTATCTTTTAAAAATGAATGCAATGTTTGTAAAATGTATCATATAGAGGTCAAGTACCTCGCGATGTAACCAAGTGTAATGTACTCGTCCTGATGGATTAGGACAGGTCATGAAAGATAGTATTAGAGCTGGTTTAAGCTGTGTCGTCGGCTTAATCGTAGAGGGGGTTCTCATAGTGTAACCTGTGACGAAGCATTGGCTCTTACTCCTCGCGGTCCGAATATGGTTGGCTTTGCCGAGAGGCATGGCCATAAAATCAGTGTCTGAGGTACGCTCAGTGGTCACCAGGCGGTTAGCTGGGAAGGCACTGAGTGGGATGCATCCCCAACATGAAAGTTGGTATCAGAGCGGTGGTCTTAGTGAACCAGGTCTTGCATTAGTGTGTCTAACTGATAGTTGTTTAGATGCATTAGTGGGTCTGGACTTCGACTGTGTCTGCATGTCAAAAGTTTTGCTTATCATTTATTGTCGAAAATTATTTACTTATCATCTTTAAAGTCTCGACACGTATTATTGAAATTATTGCATAGATGGTGTACAGACAAATTCATATCCAATCACATTAGACCTTGTCTGACACGTTTCCTTAATTTCGTCCGTAATCTACGGGATCTCCTGTACCATATATAGATATTCTATATAATCAGAATCTCATTTCGATATCCGAAAATCATTCCATATCAAAATCCTTTAACTGATCCTGAGAGATGGATCCTACAGCTAGTTTGGATTCCATTAGTTCCAGAAGCAATTTCGAAATGTATATTGAAGTAGACTCCAAAGTCAATGAACCTGAAGTGTCTCCACCGTTTAGCTATTTTTCTTTCTGGAGGAAATGGGGGTGGGTCCGAGACTTACTCACTTGATGGAGGAATGAAGAAGGCGAACCCTACCGTGAACCAAACTTACCTCCTAACATCGGGGAAAATGATGTACTCACCGGTGAACCTATACGCAACACTGTTTTCATCCTTCTTGCCAAAATTTTCCACCTCGAAGGACGCATTACTGCAATCTCAAAAAATATTCAACCTCTACTTCCGAATACCAATCGAAGGGGAATATTAGAAGAAGTTAGGGAACTTCGAATTGATAATCAAGATTTATCGAATCAGATGAGTGGGTGGATAGAAATGATAGAGGGTAGGATAGAAACCCTGACAAGAATGGTGCGTGATTTACAAGCTATACTTATTACACCAACATCATCACCAACCTCAGCACCAACAGCACTTGTACCACCGACAGCAACATCCACATCACCAGCCTCGACATCACCATCTGTACCGCGAGCGTAATCTTCGTTCTACCTATCATTCCATCTACTTTATCTTGTTCTACATATCAATCTACATCGATTATCTTCGTTCTACATGACGATTATGTAATCTCTAAAGTCTTAAAGATTATATATTCTCGTTCTAACGGTAAATCAAATAAGATTAATATCGTATTGACTCATTAAATTCATGATTACATATGGAGAAAATGTATGTGTATATATATTTTCATAAAGATTGTAATTAAAAATTCTTTTGTACAAACTGTTAATGGTGAAAATATTTTAACGGTAGGTAATACCCGAGGAATATTTAGATTTCACATTAATAAGTTACACTGTACATTCTTCCAATCTGATTCAACAGTCATTTACTATCCTACTTATATCCACAGATATACGAGTTCGATCACCATAGAATAACCATTTTCATTTAATTTCATATTTGGATTTTGACTTATCAGAATCCAACAAGTGGCATAATGAAGAAAACATTGGACAAAATAAAATTGTTAGAAACAAACAAATTAACTATGAGAAATTTTGTTAAGAATCCACGCTAACAAAATCCTAGCTAACTGTTCCTAGCTAACTGATTACATTTTATTAATCGCAATTTATTTATCGCCATTTATATTCGTCATTTAATTTCTGTTATTTATTTTACGCACTTTAAATATCGGGACACGTATACAAGGTTTTGACATATCATATCGACGCATCTATATATATTATTTGGAATAACCATAGACACTCTATATGCAGTAATGTTCGAGTTAGCTATATAGGGTTGAGGTTGATTCTATAATAATATATATACTTTGAGTTGTGATCGAGTCTGAGACATGTATATAACGGGTCACGACATGTATTAATTAATTCGAATATTATATGTTAAACTATATATAAATTGTTGAACTACTAATTGTGGACTCCTAACTATGGACTAATAACATTGGACAATTAAAATGAATTAAAATATTGATTATAACATATGAAACTAAACAATTCTTCACGTTGCCACTTGATTTCATCTTAAACCTTGTTTGAATCTTGACAATTACAATCTGCGTTCAAACCTTTCATGATTCGTGAAAACACCTCAATCGAGAGGATGAACCAACCGCACTTCATCTACGGAAGAAAAGACTTATACATATAGTTATGCACTTGAAAAACTCTCTGAAACTGAGTAAACGTTTAACACGTAGCTGTGCTAATTCCTTTAGCATTATTATTACCGAAAATAACTTTGCAACTCCTGTTCGAGATAACCAGTTTTGTCACAGCTCCAGCAAGTCAACTTCAACTTGTCGTTCGAAACAACCTTATTATAACCTTGATATATACGCGTGCTCTTTTATTGTTACCGGGGAACCTTTTATATTCCACCATATTACCAGCAGACGTACCAGCAACCTTGTTGCTCTTTGGCTTAAATCTCTCCGACAAATCACTATATTTATCTATTGAAGTCTTATCATGAACTCATCGGCATCTTGTAACGATAATTACCATACCAATTATTGAGAATTTGCAATCAGTATTTTGAATCTCGCAACGTTTCTACATCAACAATTATATGTATACATATAACAGTTATCTCTTAGAATTATGATCTTCCATTCTGAAACTCTGAAAAGCACCCAGTCTACGAATCAACACTCCAAATTTTGAAAATTGCTAATGAAGCAGCAAAAACTGTAATGACCTTAACCATCAGAAGTTTGATGATAAAGAATAGAGTGTTAGAAAAGCTCAAAAATAGAGAATGTTTAGAACCGGAAAACAGATTGAGCAAACCATGAAGGAGACCAAGGACAAATACAAGGACCAAACCCTGTATTTAAAGAATCATGATGATTCTGTTTCTGATGAAATCTTTAGCGAATACCTTGCTCCTTAATTGATCTAAATCATTGTGAATGAATTTCTTCATCACAATTTGATTCTAAAGATCTAAGATATTATCGTATCTTTCATTATAAATATCCTCAATATTTTTGAAGATATCTTCATAAATATTCTCGTCCGATATTAATTATCTCTCTGCGCTATCTGTGTTATATCATAAAAGGAAATTGTTTTAGTTTCTATATTCTGTAAACCTTCGAATTTAAAATATGAATGTTTTTGAAGTAGTGTTGGGAACTGATGCATGAGTTAGTATAATATAATGACACTTGATCAGCGTGATTATATTACAGTAAGTCATGCTGAGTTTCTAATGGAATGTGATGATTCACAGATCATAACGTCATCATGTGCCATGTTACATGACTCTTACATTCTACTTAATCTCCAAATATATCGAGAACATATCTTCCTGATAATTCTATTTTTTTCTCTTGAATTCTGGTAATTTAACCAATCAAGATCGTGTTATTTCAATTTCTCTTAGAACATTAGTCATGTTCATTCGAAACTTTATACCTACGAATTCTGGACTATTATTCGCTTGATTTAAAGTCGAAAAGAGAAAACAAAAGTACGGAACTCCAAAATATAAAGGAAACGAAGAGGGTTGATTTATAGTGAAATATCCGACAAAACAATCAAGATAGACCATCACATTTAATCAAAGAAGATCTTATTTCCTTAATTACCGGAGAATCAAATCTTATCAAGAAGATTTTCTCCAAATCCCTTGAACTCCGGAAATCAACCATATCTACGTCAAAGGATATGACGAAACATTATTTTCTCATTTCACTCTTTTTTGATAGCTTCACTTGTACACTTCGAGTAATCGAATTATCTTATCCATATTACTCAACAGTAATAAAACTCTAACTATCAGCTCGTATGTGCCATGAAAATATATTTATTGTTAGCCATGACGATCCCAATCAAATTTTAGGACGAAATTTCTTTAACGGGTAGGTACTGTGACGACCCGGAAATTTCCGACCAAATTTAAACTTAATCTTTGTATGATTTCGACAAGATAAGCAAAGTCTATTAAACCAAGTCCCAAAATATTTGAACTATTTTTAATGAATACATTTTACCTTTGACCATTCCCGACGATTCAAGAACGATTGTGTGTAAATAAAAATGTAAATATATATATATATATATATATATATATATATATATATATATATATATATATATATATATATATATATATATATAAAGATAAAAATAAGTATATATAATAAATTGAATTATTAAATTACAAATCAATCAACTGAATTGAAAATGTAATGTAATATATAAAATAAATAAACTATTATTAAAATAAATCTTAATATATGTATATATAAATATGGCTTCCATACACAATTAATATTATATGTATATTGTTTTATATTAAGATATATAAAATATTAAATATTAAATGTAGGTTATTATATATATGTTATATAATTATTAAATATTACCTAATTAATAAATTATAATATTAATATATTTAATTACAAGTTAAAATATAGTTATTATGCTTATTACTTTCATTGTGATTAAAAATAGATATTAATATTACTATATGTATTATTAATATTACTATATAACATATAGATATAAAGTTTGATGCATTTAATTTATTATATATTTGTTATCATTATTAGTGTCATTGTTATTAGTAAAATTATAAATTTAATTATTATGAATATCAAAAGTATTATCATTAACTGGATTACTAAAATTATCATTTTATTTAAAGTTATTATTTTCATCATTCTTATTAGTATTATTATGATATTAATATCATTATTTCTATTATCATTATTATTAGTTTCATTATTCTTATTAATATTAATATTAAGTATTTATATTTGTATTATTAATATTAGTATGTTCCTTTATTTATTTAATAAACTGATATAGATATAGTTAGTTATACATATTTACAGATACAGATATATTATAATATAAATACAGTTATATATTTTATATAAATACATATACAAGATATATATATATATATATATATATATATATATATATATATATATATATATATATATATATATATATATATAAACACAGATATATACATTTATATATATACAGATAGGTACGCAAATCCTTTTCATTCTGTTTAATCTATCGAATTAAATTATATAGCCGTCTACTTCAATTCATAAGTAATTCCAAATTCTGTTGAACGTCGTTATCAATTTTTTTTACTTTTCTTCTTCATCTCCTGCTCAAGAATTTGTTCCTGTCTGATCTTGTTATAAGTCCATATCAATTAATCAATTTATGTTCCTACATCAATTATTCGATCACACTATATAATTACTAATGCAACTCGTATTTGAAAGGAGAGAATTTTTGGGAAAACAAGAACAGGTATCTCTGTTCTTAGTCATTTTAATCAATTGATAAAAATCGAAAAAAATGTCAAAAACTAGAAATGTCAATCTGTTAGGAATCCACTAAAGAAACTATCTGCAAAGTTTCAATTGCCAATTTTTAGTATCGAGTTTTAATTCTTGAGTCAAACTTAATTTTAAAAAAAGTCAACCGTTTCATTTTTGGGGAAATTCATAATTTCTTTGATGTTTTTGAATCAATTAATGATTCAGGTAGTTTCTAGGAGCTATTTACAATATAATTCATGTTGAAGTCGAAAGCTGAAATAGTCTAGATTGTTGAATCGAGTTTGGAGTTTGATGTTTGCAGCAGTGTATACGAAATACTATTATTTTTATTACGAAATATGTAGTGACCCGAACTTTTCCATGTTTATATATATATTAAATGTAATTGTTATTTACATAATTAAGTGTTTCCAACATGTTAAGAAATCAAACTTGTTAAGACTTGATTAATTGAAATAGGTTTCATATAGACAATTGACCACCCAAGTTGATCGGTGATTCACGAACGTTAAAACTTGTAAAAACTATACGATGAAATATATATGGTTATATATATAGTTAACATGATTTTATTATAAGTATGTATCTCATTAGGTATTTTAACAATGAGTTATATGCATAAAAATGAGACTATTAATTTAAGAAACTCGAAAACGATATATATAACGATTATCGTTATAACAACGTCTTACTAGGTACATATGAATCATATTAAGATATTGATACACTTGGTTAATTATGTTAAATGATAAGTAAATATATTATTAAGTGTATTAACAATGAAATACATATGTAAAAATAAGACTACTAACTTAATGATTTCGAAACGAGACATATATGTAACGATTATCGTTGTAACGACATTTAACTGTATATATATCATACTAAGATATATTATATATCATAATATCATGATAATATAACAATTTAACATCTCATTTGTTATAATAAACAATGGGTTAACAACATTCAACAAGATCGTTAACCTAAAGGTTTCAAAACAACGTTTACATGTAATGACTAACGATGACTTAACGACTCAGTTAAAATGTATATACATGTAGTGTTTTAATATGTATTCATACACTTTTGAAAGACTTAAAGACACTTATAAAAATACTTCTACTTAACAAAAATGCTTACAATTACATCCTCGTTCAGTTTCATCAACAATTCTACTCGTATGCACCCGTATTCGTACTCGTACAATACACAGCTTTTAGATGTATGTACTATTGGTATATACACTCCAATGATCAGCTCTTAGCAGCCCATGTGAGTCACCTAACACATGTGGAAACCATCATTTGGCAACTAGCATGAAATATCTCATAAAATTACAAAAATATGAGTAATCATTCATGACTTATTTACATGAAAACAAAATTACATATCCTTTATATCTAATCCATACACCAACGACCAAAACACCTACAAACACTTTCATTCTTCAATTTTATTCATCTAATTGATCTCTCTCAAGTTCTATCTTCAAGTTCCAAGTGTTCTTCATAAATTCCAAAAGTTCTAGTTTCATAAAATCAAGAATACTTCCAAGATTGCAAGTTTACTTCCAAGTTTTCTAAATTCATTCCTAATAATCATCCAAGATCAAGAAACCTTTGTTACTTATAGTAGGTTATATTTCTAATACAAGATAATAATCATATTCAAACTTTAATTCAATTTCTATAACTATAACAATCTTATTTCGAGTGGAAATCTTACTTGAAATTGTTTTCGTGTCATGATTCTGCTTCAAGAACTTTCAAGCCATCCAAGGATCCTTTGAAGCTAGATCTATTTTTATCATTTCTAGTAGGTTTATCCAAGGAACTTGAGGTAGTAATGATGTTCATAACATCATTCGATTCATACATATAAAGCTATCTTATTCGAAGGTTTAAACTTGTAATCACTAGAACATAGTTTAGTTAATTCTAAACTTGTTAGCAAATAAAAGTTAATCCTTCTAACTTGACTTTTAAAATCAACTAAACACATGTTATATATCTATATGATATGCTAACTTAATGATTTAAAACCTGGAAAAACGAAAAACACCGTAAAATCGGATTTACGCCGTCGTAGTAACACCGCGGGCTGTTTTGGGTTAGTTAATTAAAAACTATGATAAACTTTGATTTAAAAGTTGTTATTCTGGGAAAATATTTTTATTATGAACATGAAACTATATCCAAAAATTATGGTTAAACTCAAAGTGGAAGTATGTTTTCTAAAATGGTCATCTAGACGTCGTTCTTTCGACTGAAATGACTACCTTTACAAAAATGACTTGTAACTTATTTTTCCGACTATAAACCTATACTTTTTCTATTTAGATTCATAAAATAGAGTTCAATATAAAACCATAGCAATTTGATTCACTCAAAACGGATTTAAAATGAAGAAGTTATGGGTAAAACAAGATTGGATAATTTTTCTCATTTTAGCTACGTGAAAATTGGTAACAAATCTATTCCAACCATAACTTAATCAACTTGTATTGTATATTATGTAATCTTGAGATACCATAGACACGTATACAATGTTTTGACCTATCATGTCGACACATCTATATATATTTCGGAACAACCATAGACACTCTATATGTGAATGTTGGAGTTAGCTATACAGGGTTGAGGTTGATTCCAAAATATATATAGTTTGAGTTGTGATCAATACTGAGATACGTATACACTGGGTCGTGGATTGATTCAAGATCATATTTATCGATTTATTTCTGTACATCTAACTGTGGACAACTAGTTGTAGGTTACTAACGAGGACAGCTGACTTAATAAACTTAAAACATCAAAATATATTAAAAGTGTTGTAAATATATTTTGAACATACTTTGATATATATGTATATATTGTTATAGGTTCGTGAATCAACCAGTGGCCAAGTTTTACTTCCCGACGAAGTAAAAATCTGTGAAAGTGAGTTATAGTCCCACTTTTAAAATCTAATATTTTTGGGATGAGAATACATGCAGGTTTTATAAATGATTTACAAAATAGACACAAGTACGTGAAACTACATTCTATGGTTGAATTATCGAAATCGAATATGCCCCTTTTTATTAAGTCTGGTAATCTAAGAATTAGGGAACAGACACCCTAATTGACGCGAATCCTAAAGATAGATCTATTGGGCCTAACAAACCCCATCCAAAGTACCGGATGCTTTAGTACTTCGAAATTTATATCATATCCGAAGGGTGTCCCGGAATGATGGGGATATTCTTATATATGCATCTTGTTAATGTCGGTTACCAGGTGTTCACCATATGAATGATTTTTATCTCTATATATGGGATGTGTATTGAAATATGAAATCTTGTGGTCTATTGTTACGATTTGATATATATAGGTTAAACCTATAACTCACCAACATTTTTGTTGACGTTTAAAGCATGTTTATTCTCAGGTGAATACTAAGAGCTTCCGCTGTTTCATACTAAAATAAGGACAAGATTTGGAGTCCATGTTTGTATGATATTGTGTAAAAACTGCATTCAAGAAACTGATTTCGATGTAACATATTTGTATTGTAAACCATTATGTAATGGTCGTGTGTAAACAGGATATTTTAGATTATCATTATTTGATAATCTACGTAAAGCTTTTTAAACCTTTATTTATGAAATAAAGGTTATGGTTTGTTTTAAAAATGAATGCAGTCTTTGAAAAACGTCTCATATAGAGGTCAAAACCTCGCAACGAAATCAATTAATATGGAACGTTTTTAATCAATAAGAACGGGACATTTCAGTTGGTATCCGAGCGTTGGTCTTAGAGAACCAGAAAATTTGCATTAGTGTGTCTTATCGAGTTTGTTAGGATGCATTAGTGAGTCTGGACTTCGACCTTGTTTTCTTTAAAAATGATTGCTTAACATTTTTGTTGGAAACTATATATTATTAACATGTATATATTATGTGATATATTAATCTCTTAATATGTTTGATATTGTGTGATAGATGTCTACCTCTAGCACAAATCCCATTGACTCACCTAATAATAACGAAGAGTCGAATATATATTGGACTGATTCACAAGTTCCCGAAGAAGAACCGGAAGAAGAATCAGAACCGGAAGAAGAATCAGAACCGGAAGAGGAGGAACCGGAGGAGGAAATAGAACCGGTGGGGGAAATAATAAAACGGTTAAGTAAAAGAAAATCCTCAACCAACCGACCAAGGTTAATTATGGTCAATGGTGTTTCCGCCAAGGAAGCAAAATATTGGGAGGATTACCAATTCTCTGATGAATTGGATTCCGACGAGAATTCCGATGATGTTATAGAAATTACCCCAACTGAATTTAAAAAGGCAAAAGAAAATAATAAGGGAAAAGGCATAAAAATAGAGAAATCTAATTCCAACCCCGATGAACTTTATATGTATCGTCAACCCTCGAAGCCCTTAAGTTGTAACAATGACCCGGGAACCTCTAAACCACCAGGTTTTTCTAAACCGTTGTGGAAAACGACAACTCGTATTAGGGGAACATCATATATCTCTAGAAACTTGGCAAAACGAACCAAAACCGAAGAAGAAGAAACGAGCGAGTCGGAATAAGATAGTTGTATTCGTGTGGTGTAATATATGTAATATAGTGTGCTTATGCTTTATGATATATGTAAAAATTGCTTGTATTAATAAGTATTTTTTTTTATGAATCTAACTCTTGTCTATTTTACAGTATAAAAACACAAAATGGATAGACAACCCAATATTTTAAGAGACCTACCCGGAGACATGATTGATGAAATCTTGTCTAGAGTCGGTCAGAATTCTTCGGCACAACTATTTACGGCGAAATCAGTTTGTAAGACATTCGAAGAATGTTCCAAGAATGTCTTGGTTTATAAGAGACTTTCGTTTGAAAGATGGGGGATATCACATTGGGAAACCCATAAGTTACGATGTGTTTACTTTGACGCATATATTGCGGGGAACCCAAATGCTATTTTACGCAACGGGTTAAGAAATTATTTTGACTCAATGTATCCGAATATAGGACTTCATAATTTAGAAAAAGCGGCTAACATGCAACATAAAGAAGCATGCTATGCTTACAGGTTAGTAATGTTCGCTTCTCACCAAAGTGAGAAAAAGAACATCGGGCTACAACTATTAAACAAAACGTTCCCATAAGTGACGGAGTCGGTAATTGGGGTAAGAAATGAGGTTTTTAGGTTATTACGAGACTGTTGGTCATTACGTAACCCTCCCTTTGACGACGTTACAACACGCTGTCTTATCAACGGCCATAACGGTTATGTTCCACAAGACCAAGGATGGGAAGTAATCCTAGTAAAACCAGAATGCATGACTTGTTTCTGGACGTATGAATTACGTGTCTTTATTGCCTTTGCTGAACGACTTGTGTACTAGCTAGAATTATCTTCACAACCATCTTGTATCAAATTTATTGTGTGCTATATTTCATGCTATATGTAAAATAAGCAGTATTGTAAGTTTGTAAAATATTGTGTAAAAGTTTGAACGCGAAATATTATTATAATCAGTTTTTCATATAGAATTGTAGTAGTTGAATTGTATATTAGCTACTAAGTATGAACTTAACGGGTAGGTACTACCCGAATTTAAACTTATAAAATGCTAATATGAAGAAAAAGCTTTTATAAATGAGTTCATATTATGCTAAGAAATACTATTAACTACTCTTAATATTCTGTATGATTAACTTGTTCCATTTGACTATTTTGAAGGAAATGGCACCGACTACTCGACACACCGTGAATATGAATGAAGAGGAATTTCGTACTTTTCTAGCTTCAAACATAGCCGCAGTACAGGCTGCGCTACATACCAATAATAACCTTGGATCTAGCAGTACAGGAAATCGTGTAGGATGCACCTACAAAGAATTCACTGCCTGCAAACCTTTGGAATTTGATGGAACCGAAGGACCGATCGGATTGAAACGGTGGACCGAGAAGGTCGAATCGGTGTTTGCCATAAGTAAGTGTACTAAAGAGGACAAAGTGAAGTACGTTACGCATACCTTCACAGGTTCTGCGTTAACATGGTGGAATACCTATCTAGAGCAAGTGGGACAAGATGATGCGTACGCACTACCGTGGTCAGCATTCAAGCACTTGATGAACGAGAATTACCGTCCCAGAATCGAGGTTAATAAGCTCAAGACAGAACTTAGAGGGTTACGAACCCAAGGATTTGATATTACCACGTACGAAAGACGATTCACAGAATTGTGCCTATTGTGTCTGGGAGCGTTCGAAGATGAGGAAGAGAAGATCGACGCGTTTGTGAAACGATTACCGGAAAGAATCCAAGAAGATATAAGTTCACACGAGCCCGCCTCCATACATCAGGCATGTAGAATGGCTCACAAACTAGTGAACCAGATTGAGGAAAGAATTAAAGAACAGACGGCTGAAGAGGCCAATGTGAAGCAAGTCAAAAGAAAGTGGGAGGAAAACGGTGATAAGAATCACCAATACAACAACAACAGCAATTACAATAATAATCGCAACAATTATCCCAACAATCGCAACATCAATCGCAACTACAACAAACGGCCCAACAACAACAACAACAACAACAACAACAACAACAACAGCAACTATAACAATCATCCCAACAACAATAATAACCGCAACAACAACAACAATTAGAAGCAGCTATGCCAAAGGTATGAAAAGTATCACTCAGGGTTCTGCACCAAATTTTGAAACAAGTGTAAAAGAAATGGTCATAGCGCGGCGAAGTGTGAGGTCTACGGACCAGGGGTTAACAGAACGAAAGGAACAAATGGTGTCGGAACGAGTAATGGCAGAGCAAGTAGTGTTGGAGCAAGTTATGCCAATGTAGTTTGTTATAAATGTGGAAAACCGGGCCACATTATTAGAAATTGCCCGAACCAGGAGAACACGAATGGACAAGGCCGCGGAAGAGTTTTCAATATTAATGCGGCAGAGGCACAGGAAGACCCGGAGCTTGTTACGGGTACATTTCTTATTGACAATAAATCTGCTTACGTTTTATTTGATTCGGGTGCGGATAGAAGCTATATGAGTAGAGATTTTTGTGCTAAATTAAGTTGTCCATTGACGCCGTTGGATAGTAAATTTTTATTCGAATTAGCAAACGGTAAATTAATTTCAGCAGATAATATATGCCGGAATCGAGAAATTAAACTGAGTAGCGAAATATTTAAGATTGATTTGATACCAGTAGAGTTAGGGAGTTTTTATGTAATAGTTGGCATGGACTGGCTGAAGAAGGTGAAAGCAGAGATCGTATGTTATAAAAATGCAATTCGCATTGTACGAGAAGAAGGAGAACCCTTAATGGTGTACGGAGAAAAGGGTAACATGAAGCTACATCTTATTAGTAATTTGAAGGCACAAAAACTAATAAGAAAAGGTTGCTATGCTGTTCTAGCACACGTCGAGAAAGTACAAACTGAAGAAAAGAGCATCAATGATGTTCCCGTCGCAAAAGAATTTCCCGATGTATTTCCGAAAGAATTACCGGGACTACCTCCACATCGATCTGTTGAATTTCAAATAGATCTTGTACCAGGAGCTGCACCAATAGCTCGTGCTCCTTATAGACTCGCACCCAGCGAGATGAAAGAACTGCAAAGCCAACTGCAAGAACTATTAGAACGTGGTTTCATTCGACCAAGCATATCACCATGGGGAGCTCCTGTTTTATTTGTCAAGAAGAAGGATGGTACATTTAGGTTGTGTATTGACTACAGAGAGTTGAACAAACTTACCATCAAAAACCGTTATCCACTGCCGAGAATTGACGACTTATTTGATCAACTACAAGGCTCGTCGATTTATTCGAAGATCGATTTACGTTCTGGATATCATCAAATGCGAGTAAAGGAGGATGATATTCCAAAAACTTCTTTTAGGACGCGTTAGGGTCATTACGAGTTTATGGTTATGCCGTTTAGATTGACTAACGCACCAGCTGTGTTCATGGACCTTATGAACCGAGTGTGTGGGCCATATCTTGACAAGTTTGTCATTGTTTTCATCGATGACATACTTATTTACTCAAAGAATGATCAAGAGCACGAAGAACATTTGAGAAAAGTGCTAGAAGTATTGAGGAAAGAAAAACTGTACGCTAAGTTTTCAAAGTGTGCATTTTGGTTGGAAAAAGTTCAATTCCTCGGTCACATAGTGAACAAAGAAGGTATCCAGGTGGACCCGGTAAAGATCGAAACCGTTGAAAAGTGGGAAACCCCAAAAACTCCGAAGCATATACGTCAATTTTTAGGATTGGCTGGTTACTACAGAATATTCATCCAAGATTTCTCCAAAATAGCAAAACCCTTGACTGCATTAACGCATAAAGGGAAGAAATTTGAATGGAAGGATGAACAAGAGAAGGCGTTTCAATTATTGAAGAAAAAGCTAACTACGGCACCTATATTGTCATTGCCTGAAGGGAATGATGATTTTGTGATTTATTGTGACGCATCAAAGTAAGGTCTCGATTGTGTATTAATGCAACGGACGAAGGTGATTGCTTATGCGTCTAGACAATTAAAGATTCACGAGCAAAATTATACGACGCATGATTTGGAATTAGGCGCGGTTGTTTTTGCATTAAAGACTTGGAGGCACTACTTATATGGGGTCAAAAGTATTATATATACCGGCCACAAAAGTCTTCAACACATATTTAATCAGAAACAACTGAATATGAGGCAGCGTAGGTGGATTGAATTGTTGAATGATTACGACTTTGAGATTCGTTACCACCCGGGGAAGGCAAATGTGGTAGCCGACGCCTTGAGCAGAAAGGACAGAGAACCCATTAGAGTAAAATCTATGAATATAATGATTCACACTAACCTTACTACTCAAATAAAGGAGGCGCAACAAGGAGTTTTAAAAGAGGGAAATTTAAAGGATGAAATACCCAAAGGATCGGAGAAGCATCTTAATATTCGGGAAGACGGAACCCGGTATAGGGCTGAAAGAATTTGGGTACCAAAATTTGGAAATATGAGAGAAATGGTACTTAGAGAAGCTCATAAAACCAGATACTCAATACATCCTGGAACGGGGAAGATGTACAAGGATCTTAAGAAACATTTTTGGTGGCCAGGTATGAAAGCCGATATTGCTAAATATGTAGGAGAATGTTTGACGTGTTCTAAGGTCAAAGCTGAACATTAGAAACCATCAGGTCTACTACAACAACCTGAAATCCCGGAATGGAAATGGAAAAACATTACCATGGATTTCATTACTAAATTGCCAAGGACTGCAAGTGGTTATGATACTATTTGGTTATTAGTTGATCGTCTCACCAAGTCAGCACACTTCCTGCCAATAAGAGAAGATGACAAGATGGAGAAGTTAGCACGACTGTATTTGAAGGAAGTCGTCTCCAGACATGGAATACCAATCTCTATTATCTCTGATAGGGATGGCAGATTTATTTCAAGATTCTAGCAGACATTACAGCAAGCATTAGGAACTCGTCTAGACATGAGTACTGCCTATCATCCACAAACTGATGGGCAGAGCAAAAGGATGATACAAACGCTTGAAGACATGCTACGAACTTGTGTTATTGATTTCGGAAACAGTTGGGATCGACATCTACCGTTAGCAGAATTTTCCTACAACAACAGCTACCATTCAAGCATTAAGATGGCGCCGTTTGAAGCACTTTATGGTAGAAAGTGCAGGTCTCCGATTTGTTGGAGTGAAGTGGGGGATAGACAGATTACGGGTCCGGAGATAATACAAGAAACTACCGAGAAAATCATCCAAATTCAACAAAGATTGAAAACTGCCCAGAGTCGACAAAAGAGCTACGCGGACAGTAAAAGAAAAGATATAGAGTTTGAAATTGGAGAAATGGTCATGCATAAGGTTTCACCTTGGAAAGGCGTTGTTCTATTTGGTAAACGGGGGAAACTAAATCCAAGGTACATTGGACCATTCAAGATTATAGATCGTGTCGGACCAGTAGCTTACCAACTGGAGCTACCTCAACAACTCGCGGCTATACATAACACTTTCCACGTCTCAAATTTGAAGAAATGTTTTACTAAAGAAGATCTCACTATTCCGTTGGACGAAATCCAAATCAATGAAAAACTTCAATTCATTGAAGAACCCGTCGAAATAATGGATCGTGAGGTTAAGAGACATAAACAAAACAAGATACCGATTGTTAAGGTTCGATGGAATGCTCGTAGAGGACCCGAGTTCACCTGGGAGCGTGAAGATCAGATGAAGAAGAAATACCCGCATTTATTTCCAGAAGATACGTCAACACCTCCAACTGCTTAAAATTTCGGGACGAAATTTATTTAACGGGTAGGTACTGTAGTAACCCGAACTTTTCCATGTTTATATATATATTAAATGAAATTGTTATTTATATGATTAAGTGTTTCCAACATGTTAAGCAATCAAACTTGTTAAGACTTGATTAATTGAAATAGGTTTCATATAGACAATTGACCACCCAAGTTGATCGGTGATTCACGAACGTTAAAACTTGTAAAAACTATACGATGACATATATATGGTTATATATATAGTTAACATGATTTTATTATAAGTATGTATCTCATTAGGTATTTTAACAATGAGTTATATACATAAAAATGAGACTATTAATTTAAGAAACTCGAAAACGATATATATAACGATTATCGTTATAACAACGTCTTACTAGGTACATATGAATCATATTAAGATATTGATACACTTGGTTAATTATGTTAAATGATAAGTAAATATATTATTAAGTGTATTAACAATGAAATACATATGTAAAAATAAGACTACTAACTTAATGATTTCGAAACGAGACATATATGTAACGATTATCGTTGTAACGACATTTAACTGTATATATATCATACTAAGATATATTATATATCATAATATCATGATAATATAACAATTTAACATCTCATTTGTTATAATAAACAATGGGTTAACAATATTCAACAAGATCGTTAACCTAAAGGTTTCAAAACAACGTTTACATGTAACGACTAACGATGACTTAACGACTCAGTTAAAATGTATATACATGTAGTGTTTTAATATGTATTCATACACTTTTTAAAGACTTCAAGACACTTATCAAAATACTTCTACTTAACAAAAATGCTTACAATTACATCCTCGTTCAGTTTCATCAACAATTCTACTCGTATGCACCCGTATTCGTACTCGTACAATACACAGCTTTTAGATGTATGTACTATTGGTATATACACTCCAATGATCAGCTCTTAGCAGCCCATGTGAGTCACCTAACACATGTGGGAACCATCATTTGGCAACTAGCATGAAATATCTCATAAAATTACAAAAATATGAGTAATCATTCATGACTTATTTACATGAAAACAAAATTACATATCCTTTATATCTAATCCATACACCAACAACCAAAAACACCTACAAACACTTTCATTCTTCAATTTTCTTCATCTAATTGATCTCTCTCAAGTTCTATCTTCAAGTTCCAAGTGTTCTTCATAAATTCCAAAAGTTCTAGTTTCATAAAATCAAGAATACTTCCAAGATTGCAAGTTTACTTCCAAGTTTTCTAAATCCATTCCAAATAATCATCCAAGATCAAGAAACCTTTGTTACTTACAGTAGGTTATCTTTCTAATACAAGGTAATAATCATATTCAAACTTTAATTCAATTTCTATAACTATAACAATCTTATTTCGAGTGGAAATCTTACTTGAAATTGTTTTCGTGTCATGATTCTGCTTCAAGAACTTTCAAGCCATCCAATGATCCTTTGAAGCTAGATCTATTTTTCTCATTTCTAGTAGGTTTATCCAAGGAACTTGAGGTAGTAATGATGTTCATAACATCATTCGATTCATACATATAAAGCTATCTTATTCGAAGGTTTAAACTTGTAATCACTAGAACATAGTTTAGTTAATTCTAAACTTGTTCGCAAATAAAAGTTAATCCTTCTAACTTGACTTTTAAAATCAACTAAACACATGTTCTATATCTATATGATATGCTAACTTAATGATTTAAAACCTGGAAACACGAAAAACACCGTAAAACCGGATTTACGCCGTCGTAGTAACACTGCGGGCTGTTTTGGGTTAGTTAATTAAAAACTATGATAAACTTTGATTTAAAAGTTGTTATTCTGGGAAAATATTTTTATTATGAACATGAAACTATATCCAAAAATTATGGTTAAACTCAAAGTGGAAGTATGTTTTCTAAAATGGTCATCTAGACGTCGTTCTTTCGACTGAAATGACTACCTTTACAAAAATGACTTGTAACTTATTTTTTCGACTATAAACCTATACTTTTTCTGTTTAGATTCATAAAATAGAGTTCAATATGAAACCATAGCAATTTGATTCACTCAAAACGGATTTAAAATGAAGAAGTTATGGGTAAAACAAGATTGGATAATTTTTCTCATTTTAGCTACGTGAAAATTGGTAACAAATCTATTCCAACCATAACTTAATCAACTTGTATTGTATATTATGTAATCTTGAGATACCATAGACACGTATACAATGTTTCGACCTATCATGTCGACACATCTATATATATTTTGGAACAACCATAGACACTCTATATGTGAATGTTGGAGTTAGCTATACAGGGTTGAGGTTGATTCCAAAATATATATAGTTTGAGTTGTGATCAATACTGAGATACGTATACACTGGGACGTGGATTGATTCAAGATAATATTTATCGATTTATTTCTGTACATCTAACTGTGGACAACTAGTTGTAGGTTACTAACGAGGACAGCTGACTTAATAAACTTAAAACATCAAAATATATTAAAAGTGTTGTAAATATATTTTGAACATACTTTGATATATATGTATATATTGTTATAGGTTCGTGAATCAACCAGTGGCCAAGTCTTACTTCCCGACGAAGTAAAAATCTGTGAAAGTGAGTTATAGTCCCACTTTTAAAATCTAATATTTTTGGGATGAGAATACATGCAGGTTTTATAAATGATTTACAAAATAGACACAAGTACGTGAAACTACATTCTATGGTTGAATTATCGAAATCGAATATGCCCCTTTTTATTAAGTCTGGTAATCTAAGAATTAGGGAACAGACACCCTAATTGACGCGAATCCTAAAGATAGATCTATTGGGCCTAACAAACCCCATCCAAAGTACCGGATGCTTTAGTACTTCGAAATTTATATCATATCCGAAGGGTGTCCCGGAATGATGGGGATATTCTTATATATGCATCTTGTTAATGTCGGTTACCAGGTGTTCACCATATGAATGATTTTTATCTCTATGTATGGGATGTGTATTGAAATATGAAATCTTGTGGTCTATTGTTACGATTTGATATATATAGGTTAAACCTATAACTCACTAACATTTTTGTTGACGTTTAAAGCATGTTTATTCTCAGGTGAATACTAAGAGCTTCCGCTGTTGCATACTAAAATAAGGACAAGATTTGGAGTCCATGTTTGTATGATATTGTGTAAAAACTGCATTCAAGAAACCGATTTTGATGTAACATATTTGTATTGTAAACCATTATGTAATGGTCGTGTGTAAACAGGATATTTTAGATTATCATTATTTGTTAATCTACGTAAAGCTTTTTAAACCTTTATTTATGAAATAAAGGTTATGGTTTGTTTTAAAAATGAATGCAGTATTTGAAAAACGTCTCATATAGAGGTCAAAACCTCGCAACGAAATTAATTAATATGGAACGTTTTTAATCAATAAGAACGGGGCATTTCAAAATACGATACAATTTACACAAGTTTTATTTATTTATATAGATGAGATATACTTAAACCTTGCTACAACACTTATAGGCAGTGTACCTAATCGTAGAGTAGTGTAGTTTTTAGTAAGTCCGGTTCATTCCACATGAAGCTAGCTGAGTTTAACGCTATATTTTTAACAACTATATTTATATAAAATATATATAATTATATATAATAATATTATTATAAAAGGGGGTTTTTACCGTTTAATGACCGGTTTGTCGATTTAAAATAAAGCGTAAAGATAAATGACGATAATATAAATGATAGAATTTAAATTGCGATAAAGTAAATTGCAGTAATTAAAATGACAGTAAATAAAGGTACGATGAAATATGAAATAAAAGTATTATGCTTATTTAAACTTCCGTAATCATGATGTTTGACGTTTTGATTTTAATTAATTGTTACCCGGGTTAATTGTCCTTTGTCCTGGTTTATTTGATACCTATCTGGTTTTTGTCCATAATAGTCCATCGGTCATAATTATAAAATGCTCGTCAAATTAACCTTATTCCCGAAGTCAAATATTCCAACTAATTAGGGATTCGAACTGTAACAAGGTTTTAATACTTTGTTAATAATTACACCAGGTTATCGACTGCGCGTAATCCAAGGTTTTAATACTTTGTTAACAATTACACCAATTATCTTTGTATGTAATCCACCCCTGTTTTAATGAGATATGAATATTAATTTACCCACTTGATCAGAATGAATAATCAATTACCCAATCCAAATAATTAATTAAATGATCGTAAAAGATGTCATATAAACGTCACTAAATAGAACATACATAATCATTTTAATAATTATCAGATTAACTAATTTGAAGATAGGTTCGACAGATTCTAATGAGTTGTCATTCGAATAGACAATACCCCCTATTTATTAATAGTCAATAGTCAAATGTCCACAAGTGTCGGTCTTTTGTCCAAACCTTAATTATGGTACAAAATCTAATAACCCCGTCATAATATTTAGTCTAACATCATGATTACTTCGGCTCAAATAAGCATAATATTAACTTAGTTACGAGACATTAATTTAAAAAGGAAGAACATAGCTTACAGTGGTATTTAATCGCGTAGCGTTACACGGACAGAGTTCCGACTTTAAAACCCGTAAAACATTTCTTACATTAACCCAACTAAATCATAATTTATTATTAATCTTAATTATAATTATAATTATAAATATATATTACATAGAGAGAAAGAGAGATTGAAAAAGGTGTGTATATTTCGTGCAGAATTCGTCGCCTTTTATAGCACTTGGCCAGATTTTGATGCCCATGCCATCGCATGGATTTTGTGCCTCGCATGGCCCTCTGATCCAGCTCACATGCTTTTGTTTTCTAGTTTTCCAACGGTTTTTAATATATAATATAATATATATATAATTTTAAGAATTATTTATATATTATATTATATTTATGTGCATAGTTGACTTGTAATTTTAGCTCTGTTGCGTCACGCGTTGATAGTTGGTTCATGTCCCGGTTCCGGATTTTCGAACGTCCTTGTGTACAATTTAATATCTTATATTTTGCATTTTGCGGCTCGTACTCTTGTAATTTTGAGATGTTTCTCATCAATAAATTGAACCTCTTGGATTATATCTTGTTCATTTGAGCTTTTTGGTCATTTGCGTCTTCAAATCGTCATTTTCTTCTTTTGTCTTCGCACTTATTTATTTAAACGAATATTACATAAAAATAGAACAATTGCAACTAAAAGCTTTACATATTGGAAGGATATTGTGCCTAAATATATGTTCATTTGGAGCACTATCAAATATCCCCACACTTGAACGTTGCTTATCCTCAAGCAATACAGAACTTGAAATAAAATCACACTTCACTCGAATCACTTTTTTTTTTATTCTCACACTTTATACATCAGTGATTTTGATACGGCGGTATAAACAATGATAGTAACGATGTGGTTTACAGTCCCACATGACTATGAAAATTTAGATCCTTTAAGGAAATTGGATCTTTATGAAAACATTTGATCTTTTGAAAATTCCTTCTAGATTTTACCCTAGATAAGTTTTTCGGAATAATCCTTCACCGGTGTTTGCAAAATATTTTTGTGGATTGCGTGGGTTTCATATTTAAAATTTTAGCTCAAAACTTGCAGTTTTGTGTCACCCACTTGCTAACCTTGTATTAGGAAAGCAACACGTCCAGTATATTTGCTCCGTATATTACCTTTCGGTAAACTACCGTTCGGTTGTAAAGGAAAGCGTTGAACAAGCAACTATTAAGGCAATGTCCCGTGACATGCTTTTGATTATGGTCTATAACGTGTCGGATGCAATTACTATCCTTTGTAGGAGCAATAGTAAAGATCACCCTATAGTTTTTCGGTCTGGAACAAGGTCCTGTCTTCGACCATGCTATGCAACCACCGTTCTTATGGTTGACACCCGATTTAGTTCAGGTGACCTAATAAATTCCAGGTGAATTCCTAGGATTTTACGTTTAATGGTAATGAACGCATTGAAAATGGGTTTTCAGAAAACAAATCGGTTTTAATTTTGATCAAAATATTTTCTCGTTCAAGATCGAGTTTAGATATCATTGAATTCCATGAGTTTGTAATTCTCAATCTTTAAAGTCAATCTCAAGGATTGAGTAATATCAGGCTTAAAAGCTGATTTTTAATCTTTAAGGAGATTATCCTTTCTGGGAGTCTGATTCGTTAGTCTTATCAAGCTAATTTGCACGGTGCCCTCCCCATTTTACGAGACAGATCCTCTCATGGTTAGGATAAGTCTGATCACTTGGCGACCCTGTTTGATGCTGAGGTCCATGGATTTCCTGCTGATTTTAGAGATGACTTTTCTAGATTTTTCGTCAACCTACAGCTGGTCTGGAGACAACTTCCTGACCTAAATCAAGAAGCGCATGTCTTTTTCGGAAGACTTTACTTCCTTTTAATGATGAAATTGATTCATCGTGTAGATCCATCTATTCTTTCAAATATATTATAGTAAATTAGGTAAAACTGATTAAAATCGTCCAAAACAAAAGTACCAGCAATAATCTTGTACAAACATATGTGATATGTGTTTTAAATAACTTGGTAAATTCTTTCCACACTTAGCTTTTATTTATTTTTTTCTTTGCCTTTTTATTCTCCTCTATTCCATTTTAAATGAATTCTAACGTTTTGGGTTGTTTCTCCATTTATGTTCTCTCCGAGGTAACAATAATTTCGGCATTAACACCTAGTTTTATCGTTCATAAATATGTATAAACATGATTTTGAATTCATTTAGTTGAAAATTTTTCAAATTTTCACAAAATTTGGCAATTAAACTAAGTGTAAACCCGAGAGAATTTATAACCCTTCCCCACACTTGAGATCATGCAATGCCCTCATTTGCATGAAATCAGACTATAATTATAAATTCATGAGGGTGATTAGTGTAGAAAAGTGATTAAAAATACCCAGTTTGTAATTACTAAGCTCGTTGAATGATAGATGGCGCGCCTCATCGTTTATTCCTTTTGTTGTAATTTCACATATGTTTTGCGTCTTATCGTCAAAATTAGTACTTAATGCCAGTCTTTGAAAGTGCGATGTTTTACCCTGTTTTGTACATAAGATAAACTACAAACATATATTATATATATACATATATATATATATATATATATATATATATATATATATATATATATATATATATATATATATATATATATATATATATATATATATATATATATATATATATATATATATTTATAAAACCTGTATTTATTAAACAAATTTAAATGAATAATTTTTTAAAATTTTGTTTCCTTTTACTTTAGGTAGCTTCGGTATGTTTACCTAGTCCGTCCCTCGACAATATTTAAAATTTGTCGTTTTTAAAGCGATTGTTTTAAAAGCAAAGGTTTTTGGGTTTTTTAATTTTTTTGGTATACTTTAGATAATTAAAATTAAAAATAATGATAACAAAATTTTTCGCCCCGCCCTAGGGTAAAGCAATTTCGGTTCCATGACCTAGTCTTCAACTTACGATGAATTTTAGAAATCATTTTTTAAACTTAATGAAATAAAGTAATTTTTGTTTTTAAATTCACAAAAAACTTAAATTTAAAAATGCATATAAATTTCATATAAAACCTATAAAAAAAATTAGAATGGGGGAAAGAAAACTAGTTCTTTAGTGTCTGCTAGTGGAAAAGACCAATCGGATTCCATTCTCGGAACTACACGAGAATAGAACAACTAACTCTAGACAGCAATTTATTTTTAGAACATTTGAATCTCCCCACACTTAGGTAACTGTGGTGTCGAAATTGTGATTAACTTCATTGTCAATTTCTTTTGGACCATAATCAACTTGCATATATGTGAATTTTGCTTTAAGCCATTGGTCAGATTCCTATGTAATATCCACAAATTCAACTAGTTTTGCCGTTTCTTTAGGCGATAGATTGGATACTAACCGGTTACATAACTTAAAGTTCCCCTTGGTTCTAGCATCGCGAATCCGTTTAATAAGTTTCTTCATTGAACTGTTAATAACGGGATCATTTAATTTCGTACCAACAACGGGGTTCTTTGTTATCAAGTCATCATTAGGTGTCACTTCATCTTCCCCAAACTTAGGCATTTTATATTTGTTAAACACTATCGTTGGAGTTGGTAAAACAATATGGTTCTTTTCAATCATTTTTGTTGGTTCAACAGTTTTGGTTGGTGGAGATTAGACTTTCGACTCACAAAGGTGATCGATTTTTCATCATTACTAAGTGTCATTCTACCCTCTCTTACATCAAATAACGCCCCGGTGGATGCTAAGAATGGTCGACCTAAAATTAGAGGAATGTTTGAGTCCTCTTCTATGTCAATGACAATAAATTCGACTAGAAAGGTTAAATTACCCACTTGAATGGGTAGGTTGTCAGCAATTTCAACTGGGTGCCTAATGGTTTGATCAAATAGTCGGACACTCATCTCTGTTGGACTTAACTTACCTACTCCTAATCTCTTATATAATGAAAGAGGCATAACACTCACACTCGCACCTAAATCTGCTAGTGCATCATACATGACACAATCACTAAGTAGACAAGGAACAATAAATTCACCCGGATCACCCAACCTGGGTGGAGGTTTTGGTGGAACTGTCTTCATCGGGTTTATTTTTACGGTTTTTGTTTCTTGTACTTTCTTATTATTCTTCTTCTTTCCAGTGGTATCACAAACTTTATTACCTATTACTTGCTAATACTCAACTCCTTTTCTTGGAAACAGGATGGGTGGTCTGTATGGTGCCACCACTGGCTTTACATACTCGGGTGGTGGTGGTATTGTAACTTCTTCATTGTTACTCACATCTAAAACCTTCCCATCTTCTGATGATGGTTTTTCAGAATTTGTTGACACCATATTAACATTCTCATTTCGAGGATTTACTTCAGTATCACTCGGTAGCTTTCCTTGTTCCCTCTCACTCATCATGCTAGCAAGCGTACTGATGTGTGCAGAGGTGTATACGAAATAGTTATTATTTTTACTACGAAAAATGTTATAAATTTACACAAGTTTTATTTATTTATTTATAGAATAGATATACCTAAACCTTGCTACAACACTATAGGCAGTGTACCTAATCATAGAGTAGTATAGTTTTTAGTAAGTCCGGTTCGTTCCACAGGGAGACGGTTACACTATATTTTTATATAACTATATTTGTACAAATATATATATTTATATATAATAATATTTATTATTATAAAAGGGGGTTTACTGTTTAATGTCTAGTTTGTCGGTTTTATATCTTAAGTCACAATTAAAACCTAATGCAAAATATAAATGACGATAATTAAAGGTACGATGAAATATAAAATAAAATAATTATGCTTATTTAAACTTCCGTAATCATGATGTTTGACGTTTTGATTTTAATTTATTACCCTGGGTTATTTGTTCTTTGTCCTGAATGTAGTTGAAACCTATCTGGTTTTTGTCCATAATAGTTCATCGGTCATAATTATAAAATGCTTGGCAAATTTAACCTTATACCCGAAGTCAAATATTCCAACTAATTGGGGATTCGAACTGTAACAAGGTCTTAATACTTTGTTTAATGAATACACCAGGTTATCGACTGTGTGTAATCCAAGGTTTTAATACTTTATTAACAATTACACCAATTACCCTTGAATGTAATCCACCCCTATTTTAATGAGTCCATTGACTATTAATCCATCCCCGTGTCCGGTCAAATGAAAAATAATTCGTATTTATAAATATCCTGCTCATCGTATCCGATTAAGCGTATGTGGTTATATATAGATATGTCAAATTGTAACTTTTTTATTAAATTAACGAGGTATCGTTAATTTAATATAAAGCCCATTAATAGCCCATAGTCTAATTTCCACAAGTGTCGTTCTTTTGTCCAAACCCCAATTATGGTATAAAGCCCAATTACCCCATCTTAATATTTAGCCCAACATCACGATTACTTTGGCTCAAATAAGCATAATAATAACTTAAGTACGAGACATTAATTTAAAAAGGAGAACATAGCTTACATTGATTATTTATCGCGTAGTGTTACATGGATAGAGAGCTTCGACTTCAAAACCCGTAAAATAACCTTTACATAACCCAAACTAATCTAATATAAAACTAACCTATACTATATATATATATATATATATATATATATATATATATATATATATATATATATATATATATATATATATATATATATATAAAATATATTATACTTAAACAGAGGGAGTAATATATATATTTTTTTGTGTTTAACTCGTCGAATAAGCTGGCTATTTATAGGACCTGGCCTGACTTTTCATGCCATGCGATCGCATGAGTTATAGGCATCCAGGCCATGCGATCGCATGGCTACTGGATCCAGCTCACATTTGTTTGGCCACTTGCTTGTCGACATTTTATTTAAATATATATAATATATAAATAATTTATATAATTATTTAAATATTATATTATATTCTTGTGCATAGTTGACTTGTAATTTTTTGTCCGTTGCGTCGGGCGTTGATAGTTGGCTCAGGTCCCGGTTCCGGATTTTTGAACGTCCTTTCGTATAATTTAATATCTTGTACTTTGCGTTCCGCAACTTATACTTTTGTCATTTTTAGACGTTTCTCATCAATAAATTGAACCACTTGGATTGTATCTTGTACATTTGAGCTTTTTGGTCATTTGCGTCTTCAAATCGTCGTTTTCACCTTTTGTCTTCGCACTTATTTAATATAAACGATTACAACTTAAAATAGCACAATTACAACTAAATAATTTACATATTGGGACGATATTTCTACTAAATATATGTTCATTTGGAGCACTATCAAATATCCCCACACTTGAACGTTGCTTGTCCTCAAGCAATACATAACTTGAAATAAAATCACACTTCACTCGAATCACTTTTTTATTCTCACACTTTATACATCAGTGATTTTAATACAGTGGTATAAAAATGATAGTAACGATGTGGTTTACAGTCCCACATGACTATAAAAATTTAGATCCTTAAGGAAATTGGATCTTTATGAAAACATTTGATCTTTTGAAAATTCAATCTAGCTTTTACCCTAGATAAGTTTTCCGGAATAACCCTTCACCGGTGTTGTAAAATGTTTTTGTGGGTTGTTGTGGGTTTCAGATTTGAAAATTTTAGCTCAAACTTATGGTTTTGTGTCACCCACTTGCTAACCTTGTATTAGGAAAGCACACATTCAGTTTACTTGTCCCGTATATTACCTTTCGGCAAACTACCATCCGGTTGTAAAGGAAAGCGATGAACAAGAAATTGTTAAGGCAATGTCTAATGACATGCATTTATTCATGGTCTAAAAAACGTGTCGGATGCTATTACTATCCTTTGTAGGAGCAATAGTAAAGATCATCCTATGATTTTTTCGGTCTGGCACAAGGTCCTGTCTTCGACTATGCTATGCAACCACCGTTCTTACGGTTGACACCCAATTTGGTTCAGGTGACCTAATGAATTCCAGGTGAATTCCTAGGATTTTACGTTCAATGGTAATGAACGCATTTGAAAATAGGTTTTCAGAAAACAAATCGGTTTTAATTTGATCAAAATATTTTCTCGTTCAAGCTCGAGTTTAGATTTCATCGAATTCCATGAGTTTGTAATTCTCAATCTTTAAGGTCAATCTCAAGGATTGAGTAATATCAGGCTTAAAAGCTGATTTTTAATCTTTAAGGAGATTATCCTTTCTGGGGGTCTGATTCATTAGTCTTATCAAGCTAATTTGCACGGCGCCCTCCCCATTTTACGAGACAGATCCTCTCATGGTTAGGATAAGTCTGACCACATGGCGACCCTGTTTGATGCTGAGGTCCGTGGATTTCCTGCTGATTTTAGAGATGACTTTTCTAGATTTTTTGTCAACCTACAGCTGGTCTGGACGACAACTTCTTGACCTAAATCAAGAAGCGCATGTCTTTTTCGGAAGACTTTACTTCCTTTTAATGATGGAATTGATTCATCGTGTAGATCCATCTTTCATTACAGTAAATCGGGTAAACCAGTTAATTTAGTCCAAAATAAAAGCACCTGCAATAACTTTACAAAAACATGTGATAGATAGTTTTTAATTGAATAACTTGGTACATTCTCCCCACACTTGGCTTTTTTCATGCGTCTTTTTATATCTTAATAAATAAATTCAAGCGTTTTAGTTGTTTCTCAATTTATGTCCTTTCCGAGGTAACGATAATTTCGGTATTAACACCTAGATTTCATCGTTCATAAATATGTATAAACATGATTTTGAATTCATTTATTTGAAAATTTTTAAAATTTTCACAAAATTTGGCAAATAAACCAAGTGCAAACCCGAGAGAATTTATAACCCTTCCCCACACTTGAGATCATGCAATGCCCTCATTTGCATGAAATCAGACTATAATTATAAATTTACGAGGGTGATAAGTGTAGAAAAGTGATTAAAAATACCCAGTTTGTAATTACAAAGCTCGTCGAATGATAGATGACACGCCTCATCGTTCATTCCTTCTTGTTTTATCACACATGTTTTTCTGCAAAAAACGGTTGCTTTTCTGAACTGTTTGCTAATTTTTGAAAATGCGTCTTTTACCCTAATTTATTATGCATGTTTATTAACGAGTTATGCACTAACCCGAACCCCTAATTTAACGTTAAGTGGGGTTAGACTTCCCCACACTTAGCTGATGACATGTGAAGTCGGTAGAATAAGTTCCACGAATTAGAATAGTGAGCCAGTTATTTACATCTCGGGTGGTGTATAATATATCAATGGGTTTAAAGTTTAGAACCACCCGATCGTCACTACTTAATTCTTTTTTAAGTGTAGCTTTTAGTAAATGGAAATGTCTCTTTTCTGGTTCTTGGTCAAATGGATCGATATACACCGATATACATATTTTTATAGGGTGGACAATTCCTAACATTTTCTTCCGTTTATTCTCTGGATCAAAGTTTTCACCTCTATTACCCAATTGGGTGAAATCCGAGGTGTCATTATCTATTACAGCTCGTAGTTCATCTATGGTAGATGACTCGTCTATTAAGAATATTGGGTTGGAAGGTTGGCGAATGGTGAATTTCGGGATCGAAGCAAATTCTTCTTCATTAATGGTACTTATTGGTCCCACCATTTTGGTCTCGGGGGTAAAATTTTCAACGTTATCATTTTCCCAAGAGTACCAATTTGTCACCCTTACTTCTTCTTCATCCATTGATTGATCGATGATATTATCGGTAGAGGCTAATGTGTCGATATGTTGTGAAATTGGTAAGGCTGAATAAAAAATATCATCGGGATAGTTGGTGTTTTCGGAGCTCTCGAATTCATCAAAATTCGATGATATGAGATTTTCTTGCACAATACTCATCAGATTAACAGGTGTGTAATCTGATAGAGTTTCAGCTTGCCGATTTACAAACTCTCTCATTTGTTCATTTTGAGCATCGAGTTCTTCGAGTTTGATTTTCATATAATCTAAAGAATTTTCAGGCACATAATTTTTCTCGTCTTCTGGGTGTTGAGTTTGGATATATTCTTGGGAATAATCCCAATTAGAATTGTATTCCTCATAATCATTCCATTCAGGTTCCATGGGTGCATAATTTTCCATAGGAACGTAATAAAAACATTCCCATATTGAGTGATAATCTCCACAGATTTCACAACCAGTTATTGTTTCGTCATTCGTGATCCAAGATTGACCGAATGAATTTTCATCAACACTCGTTTGAGAGTATTGATTTAATTGATTTCGCATGTTAGAAAGAGTTCCCAAGATATTTTCGAGGTTTTCCATACTACACTTATTACCAAATTTTAGCTACGATGTGGTGCATTTATTAATTATCCTATTAGCTATAAAAGATAAAAATTATATAAGTTATCAAATTAATAGACTTTTCTGCTTTTGCCCACATTTCGAATAGTCAAAAGATGTAGTAGGGAGCCAGAACCCTTTAAATCGGAAGCTCACAACTCAGCCACTAACAAATCCAACTATTACTACGAACCAGAAAATTTGGATGTCTATCAATTTAACTGCTTAAAATAATTTTTTCGTTTTGAAATTTTAGAGAAGAAATAGAAAAAAATTCTAAGTCCTAAAAACTAGAGCGTCGAGAAATAAGAAAGAAAAAGAGCGCGTCGAAAAACGTCGAAAAATAAAAGGTCGAAAAATAAATGTCAAAAAACAAACAGTCGAAAAATAAAATTAAGAAAATAAAGCGTCGAAACTTAGTATTCTAAAAACTAAATATTAAAAGTTATGTCTAAAGGTATTAAAGCTTAAAAGGAATTCTATATCTAAAACGACAATAACTTAAAAAGTACTGAAATTTTAAAATGGCGTCGCAAAATTCTAAAGCACCTAAATCTTAGTCTAAAGAAAAGGCACTTAAGGGATTTTACGGAAAAGTCTTAAAAGCTAAAAATAAAGTAACTACGGCAAAATACTAGTCTTAAAACTAATTACGAACGATAAATACAAAAATTACGAATTAAGCGATATAAATACACAATTTATAAAAAGAAACTAAAAATGATAAAATTACAATTTTTATAAAAATATTATTTTTATATTATTTATTATATAAATATATTAAACTGTATAATTAATAATAATAATTAAAACTTAATATTACTAATTAAAAATTAAAACTAAAATAAACTAATTAATATATTATAACTAAACCCTAAATAATAATAATAAATATATTAAAACCCTACGCGAATTAAATGCAGTCCAAGGTTTGGGTCTGTCACGTTAACCATGCGACCGCATGGTTTTACAACATCCGGCTCATGCGATCGTATGGGCCTGGCTTCCAGGTTTTTTTTATTTTTTTATTTTATATTGTTTTTCTAAAAATTATATATAAATATATTTATACAAAAATAAATTAAAAATATAGCGTTTCACCGAGTCCCCGGCAGCGGTGCCAAAAACTTTATGTGTGCAGAGGCGCATACGAAATAGTTATTATTTTTACTACGAAAAACGTTACAAATTTACACAAGTTTTATTTATTTATTTATAGAATGGATATACCTAAACCTTGCTACTGAAATGTCCCGTTCTTATTGATTAAAAACGTTCCATATTAATTGATTTCGTTGCGAGGTTTTGACCTCTATATGAGACGTTTTTCAAAGACTGCATTCATTTTAAAATAAATCATAACCTTTATTTCATCAATAAAGGTTTAAAAAGCTTTACGTAGATTATCAAATAATGATAATCTAAAATATCCTGTTTACACACGACCATTACATAATGGTTTACAATACAAATATGTTACAACAAAATAAGTTTCTTGAATGCAGTTTTTACACAATATCATACAAGCATGGACTCCAAATCTCGTCCTTATTTAAGTATGTGACAGCGGAAGCTCTTAATAATCACCTGAGAATAAACATGCTTAAAACGTCAACAAAAATGTTGGTGAGTTATAGGTTTAACCTATATATATCAAATCATAATAATAGACCACAAGATTTCATATTTCAATACACATCCCATACATAGAGATAAAAATCATTCATATGGTGAACACCTGGTAACCGACATTAACAAGATGCATATATAAGAATATCCCCATCATTCCGGGACACCCTTCGGATATGATATAAATTTCGAAGTACTAAAGCATCCGGTACTTTGGATGGGGTTTGTTAGGCCCAATAGATCTATCTTTAGGATTCGCGTCAATTAGGGTGTCTGTTCCCTAATTCTTAGATTACCAGACTTAATAAAAAGGGGCATATTCGATTTCGATAATTCAACCATAGAATGTAGTTTCACGTACTTGTGTCTATTTTGTAAATCATTTATAAAACCTGCATGTATTCTCATCCTAAAAATATTAGATTTTAAAAGTGGGACTATAACTCACTTTCACAGATTTTTACTTCGTCGGGAAGTAAGACTTGGCCACTGGTTGATTCACGAACCTATAACAATATATACATATATATCAAAGTATGTTCAAAATATATTTACAACACTTTTAATATATTTTGATGTTTTAAGTTTATTAAGTCAGCTGTCCTGGTTAGTAACCTACAACTAGTTGTCCACAGTTAGATGTACAGAAATAAATCGATAAATATTATCTTGAATCAATCCACGACCCAGTGTATACGTATCTCAGTATTGATCACAACTCAAACTATATATATTTTGGAATCAACCTCAACCCTGTATAGCTAACTCCAACATTCACATATAGAGTGTCTATGGTTGTTCCGAAATATATATAGATGTGTCGACATAATAGGTCAAAACATTGTATACGTGTCTATGGTATCTCAAGATTACATAATATACAATACAAGTTGATTAAGTTATGGTTGGAATAGATTTGTTACCAATTTTCACGTAGCTAAAATGAGAAAAATTATCCAATCTTGTTTTACCCATAACTTCTTCATTTTAAATCCATTTTGAGTGAATCAAATTGCTATGGTTTCATATTGAACTCTATTTTATGAATCTAAACATAAAAAGCATAGGTTTATAGTCGGAAAAATAAGTTACAAGTCGTTTTTGTAAAGGTAGTCATTTCAGTCGAAAGAACGACGTCTAGATGACCATTTTAGAAAACATACTTCCACTTTGAGTTTAACCATAATTTTTGGATATAGTTTCATGTTCATAATAAAAATCATTTTCTCAGAATAACAACTTTTAAATCAAAGTTTATCATAGTTTTTAATTAACTAACCCAAAACAGCCCGCGGTGTTACTACGACGGCGTAAATCCGGTTTTACGGTGTTTTTCGTGTTTCCAGGTTTTAAATCATTAAGTTAGCATATGATATAGATATAGAACATGTGTTTAGTTGATTTTAAAAGTCAAGTTAGAAGGATTAACTTTTGTTTGCGAACAAGTTTAGAATTAACTAAACTATGTTCTAGTGATTACAAGTTTAAACCTTCGAATAAGATAGCTTTATATGTATGAATCGAATGATGTTATGAACATCATTACTACCTTAAGTTTCTTGGATAAACCTACTGGAAAATAGAAAAATGGATCTAGCTTCAACGGATCCTTGGATGGCTCGAAGTTCTTGAAGCAGAATCATGACACGAAAACAAGTTCAAGTAAGATCATCACTTGAAATAAGATTGTTATAGTTATAGAAATTGAACAAAAGTTTGAATATGATTATTACCTTGTATTAGAATGATAACCTACTGTAAGAAACAAAGATTTCTTGAGGTTGGATGATCACCTTACAAGATTGGAAGTGAGCTAGCAAACTTGAAAGTATTCTTGATTTTATGTAACTAGAACTTGTAGAATATATGACGAACACTCAGAACTTGAAGATAGAACTTGAGGGAGATCAATTAGATGAAGAAAATTGAAGAATGAAAGTGTTTGTAGGTGTTTTTGGTCGTTGGTGTATGGATTAGATATAAAGGATATGTAATTTTGTTTTCATGTAAATAAGTCATGAATGATTACTCATATTTTTGTAATTTTATGAGATATTTCATGCTAGTTGCCAAATGATGGTTCCCACATGTGTTATGTGACTCACATGGGCTGCTAAGAGCTGATCATTGGAGTGTATATACCAATAGTACATACATCTAAAAGCTGTGTATTGTACGAGTACGAATACGGGTGCATACGAGTAGAATTGTTGATGAAACTGAACGAGGATGTAATTGTAAGCATTTTTGTTAAGTAGAAGTATTTTGATAAGTGTATTGAAGTCTTTCAAAAGTGTATAAATACATATTAAAACACTACATGTATATACATTTTAACTGAGTCGTTAAGTCATCCTTAGTCGTTACATGTAAGTGTTGTTTTGAAACCTTTAGGTTAACGATCTTGTTAAATGTTGTTAACCCAATGTTTATAATATCAAATGAGATTTTAAATTATTATATTATCATGATATTATCATGTATGAATATCTCTTAATATGATATATATACATTAAATGTCTTTACAACGATAATCGTTACATATATGTCTCGTTTAAAAATCATTAAGTTAGTAGTCTTGTTTTTACATATGTAGTTCATTGTTAATATACTTAATGATATGTTTACTTATCATAATATCATGTTAACTATATATATATCCATATATATGTCATCATATAGTTTTTACAAGTTTTAACGTTCGTGAATCACCGGTCAACTTGGGTGGTCAATTGTCTATATGAAACATATTTCAATTAATCAAGTCTTAACAAGTTTGATTGCTTAACATGTTGGAAACATTTAATCATGTAAATATCAATCTCAATTAATATATATAAACATGGAAAAGTTCGGGTCACTACAGTACCTACCCGTTAAATAAATTTCGTCCCGAAATTTTAAGCTGTTGAAGGTGTTGACGAATCTTCTGGAAATAGATGCGGGTATTTCTTCTTCATCTGATCTTCATGCTCCCAGGTGAACTCGGGTCCTCTACGAGCGTTCCATCAAACCTTAACAATTGGTATCTTGTTTTGCTTATGTCTTTTAACCTCACGATCCATTATTTCGACGGGTTCTTCGATGAATTGAAGTTTTTCGTTGATTTGGATTTCATCTAACGGAATAGTGAGATCTTCTTTAGCAAAACATTTCTTCAAATTCGAGACGTGGAAAGTGTTATGTACAGCCGCGAGTTGTTGAGGTAACTCAAGTCGGTAAGCTACTGGTCCGACACGATCAATAATCTTGAATGGTCCAATATACCTTGGATTTAATTTCCCTCGTTTACCAAATCGAACAACGCCTTTCCAAGGTGCAACTTTAAGCATAACCATCTCTCCAATTTCAAATTCTATATCTTTTCTTTTAATGTCAGCGTAGCTCTTTTGTCGACTTTGGGCGGTTTTAAACCGTTGTTGAATTTGGATGATCTTCTCGGTAGTTTCTTGTATAATCTCCGGACCCGTAATCTGTCTATCCCCCACTTCACTCCAAAAAATCGGAGACCTGCACTTTCTACCATAAAGTGCTTCAAACGGCGCCATCTCAATGCTTGAATGGTAGCTGTTGTTGTAGGAAAATTCTGCTAATGGTAGATGTCGATCCCAACTGTTTCCGAAATCAATAACACATGCTCGTAGCATGTCTTCAAGCGTTTGTATCGTCCTTTCGCTCTGCCCATCAGTTTGTGGATGATAGGCAGTACTCATGTCTAGACGAGTTCCTAATGCTTGCTGTAATGTCTGCCAGAATCTTGAAATAAATCTACCATCCCTATCATAGATAATAGAGATTGGTATTCCATGTCTGGAGACGACTTCCTTCAAATACAGTCGTGCTAACTTCTCCATCTTGTCATCTTCTCTTATTGGCAGGAAGTGTGCTGATTTGGTGAGACGATCAACTATTACCCAAATAGTATCAAAACCACTTGCAGTCCTTGGAAATTTAGTGATGAAATCCATGGTAATGTTTTCCCATTTCCATTCCTGGATTTCGGGTTGTTGAAGTAGACCTGATGATTTCTGATGCTCAGCTTTGACCTTAGAACACTTCAAACATTCTCCTACGTATTTAGCAACATCGGCTTTCATACCCGGCCACCAAAAATGTTTCTTGAGATCCTTGTACATCTTCCCCGTTCCAGGATGTATTGAGTATCTGGTTTTATGAGCTTCTCTAAGTACCATTTCTCTCATATCTCCAAATTTTGGTACCCAAATCCTTTCAGCCCTATACCGGGTTCCGTCTTCCCGAATATTAAGATGCTTCTCCGATTCTTTGGGTATTTCATCCTTTAAATTTCCCTCTTTCAAAACTCCTTGTTGCGCCTCCTTTATTTGAGTAGTAAGGTTATTATGAATCATTATATTCATATATTTTACTCGAATGGGTTCTCTGTCCTTCCTGCTCAAGGCATCGGCTACCACATTTGCCTTCCCCGGGTGGTAACGAATCTCAAAGTCGTAATCATTCAATAATTCAATCCACCTACGCTGCCTCATATTCAGTTGTTTCTGATTAAATATGTGTTGAAGACTTTTGTGGTCGGTATATATAATACTTTTGACCCCATATAAGTAGTGCCTCCAAGTCTTTAATGCAAAAACAACCGCGCCTAATTCCAAATCATGCGTCGTATAATTTTGTTCGTGAATATTCAATTGTCTAGACGCATAAGCAATCACCTTCGTTCATTGCATTAATACACAACCGAGACCTTGCTTTGATGCGTCACAATAAATCACAAAATCATCATTCCCTTCAGGCAATGACAATATAGGTGCCGTAGTTAGCTTTTTCTTCAATAACTGAAACGCTTTCTCTTGTTCATCATTCCATTCAAATTTCTTCCCTTTATGCATGCAGTCAAGGGTTTTGCTATTCTGGAAAAGTCTTGGATGAACCTTCTGTAGTAACCAGCTAGTCCTAAAAACTGGTGTATGTGTTTCGGAGTTTTCGGGGTTTTCCACTTTTCAACAGTTTCTATCTTTGCCGGATCCACCTTAATACCTTCTTTGTTCACTATGTGACCGAGGAATTGAATTTCTTCCAATCAAAATGCACACTTTGAAAACTTAGCGTACAATTCTTCCTTCCTCAATACTTCTAACACCTTTCTCAAATGTTCACCGTGTTCTTGGTCATTCTTTGAGTAAATAAGTATGTCATCAATGAAAACAATGACAAACTTGTCAAGGTATGGTCCACACACTCGGTTCATAAGGTCCATGAACACAGCTGGTGCATTAGTTAAACCAAACGGCATGACCATAAACTCGTAATGACTGTAACATGTTCTGAAAGCAGTCTTTGGAATATCATCTTCTTTCACCCGCATTTGATGATACCCGGAACGTAAGTCAATCTTTGAATAAACAGACGAGCCTTGTAGTTGATCAAATAAGTCGTCGATTCTCGGTAGTGGGTAGCGCTTCTTGATGGTAAGTTTGTTCAACTCTCGGTAGTCGATACACAACCTGAATGTACCATCTTTCTTCTTGACAAACAAAACAGGAGCCCCCCACGGTGATGTGCTTGGTCGAATGAAACCATGCTCTAAAAGTTCTTGTAATTGGCTTTGCAGTTCTTTCATCTCGCTGGGTGCGAGTCTGTAAGGAGCACGAGCTATTGGTGCAGCTCCTGGTACAAGATCTATTTGAAATTCAACGGATCGATGTGGGGGTAATCTCGGTAATTCTTTCGGAAATACATCGGGAAATTCTTTTGCAATGGGAACATCATTGATGCTCTTTTCTTCAGTTTGTACTTTCTCGACGTGTGCTAGAACAGCATAGCAACCTTTTCTTATTAGTTTTTGTGCCTTCAAATTACTAATAAGATGTAGCTTCGTGTTGCCCTTTTCTCCGTACACCATTAAGGGTTTTCCTTTTTCTCGTATAATGCGAATTGCATTTTTGTAACAAACGATCTCTGATTTCACTTCTTTCAACCAGTCCATACCGATTATCACATTAAAACTCCCTAACTCTACTGGTATCAAATCAATCTTAAATGTTTCGCTAACCAGTTTAATTTCTCGATTCCGACATATATTATCTGCTGAAATTAATTTACCATTTGCTAATTCGAGTAAAAATTTACTATCCAAAGGCGTCAATGGACAACTTAATTTAGCACAAAAATCTCTACTCATATAGCTTCTATCCGCACCTGAATCAAATAAAACGTAAGCAGATTTATTGTCAATAAGAAACATACCCGTAACAAGCTCCGGGTCTTCCTGTGCCTCTGCCGCTTTAATATTGAAAACTCTTCCACGGCCTTGTCCATTCGTGTTCTCCTGGTTCGGGCAATTTCTAATAATGTGGCCCAGTTTTCCACATTTATAACAAACTACATTGGCATAACTTGCTCCGACACTACTTGCTCCGCCATTACTCGTTCTGACACCATTTGTTCCTTTCGTTCTGTTAACCCCTGGTCCGTATACCTCACACTTCGCCGCGCTATGACCATTTCTTTTACACTTGTTGCAAAATTTGGTGCAGAACCCCTAGTGATACTTTTCACACCTTTGGCATAGCTGCTTCTGATTGTTGTTGTTGTTGCGGTTGTTATTATTGTTGGGACGATTGTTGTAGTTGCTGTCGTTGTTGTTATTGTTGTTGTTGTTGTTGTTGTTGTTGTTGTTGTTGTTGTTGTTGTTGTTGGGCCGTTTGTTGTAGTTGCGATTGATGTTGCGATTGTTGGGATAATTGTTGCGATTATTATTGTAATTGATGTTGTTGTTGTATTGGTGATTCTTATCACCGTTTTCCTCCCACTTTCTTTTGACTTGCTTCACATTGGCCTCTTCAGCCGTCTGTTCTTTAATTCTTTCCTCAATCTGGTTCACTAGTTTGTGAGCCATTCTACATGCCTGTTGTATGGAGGCGGGCTCGTGTGAACTTATATCTTCTTGGATTCTTTTCGGTAATCCTTTCACAAACGCGTCGATATTCTCTTCCTCATCTTCTAATGCTCCCGGACACAATAGGCACAATTCTGTGAATCGTATTTCGTACGTAGTAATATCAAATCCTTGGGTTCGTAACCCTCTAAGTTCTGTCTTGAGCTTATTAACCTCGGTTCTGGGATGGTACTTCTCGTTCATCAAGTGCTTGAATGCTGACCACGGTAGTGCGTACGCATCATCTTGTCCCACTTGCTCTAGATAGGTATTCCACCATGTTAACGCAGAACCTGTGAAGGTATGTGTAGCGTACTTTACTTTGTCCTCTTCAGTACACTTACTTATGGCAAACACCGATTCGACCTTCTCGGTCCACCGTTTCAATCCGATCGGTCCTTCGGTTCCATCAAATTCCAAAGGTTTGCAGGTAGTGAATTCTTTGTAGGTGCATCCTACACGATTTCCTGTACTGCTAGATCCAAGGTTATTGTTGGTATGTAGCGCAGCCTGTACTGCGGCTATGTTTGAAGCTAGAAAAGTACGTAATTCCTCTTCATTCATATTCACGGTGTGTCGAGTAGTCGGTGCCATTTCCTTTAAAATAGTCAAATGGAACAAGTTAATCATACAGAATATTAAGAGTAGTTAATAGTATTTCGTAGCATAATATGAACTCATTTATAAAAGCTTTTTCTTCATATTAGCGTTTTATAAGTTTAAATTCGGGTAGTACCTACCCGTTAAGTTCATACTTAGTAGCTAATATACAATTCAACTACTACAATTCTATATGAAAAACTGATTATAATAATATTTCGCGTTCAAACTTTTACACAATATTTTACAAACTTACAATACCGCTTATTTTACATATAGCATGAAATATAGCACACAATAAATTTGATACAAGATGGTTGTGAAGATAATTCTAGCTAGTACACAAGTCGTTCATCAAAGGCAATAAAGACACGTAATTCATACGTCCAGAAACAAGTCATGCATTCTGGTTTTACTAGGATTACTTCCCATCCTTGGTCTTGTGGAACATAACCGTTATGGCCATTGAAAAGACAGCGTGTTGTAACGTCGTCAAAGGGACGTGGGTTACGTAATGTCCAACAGTCCCGTAATAATTTAAAACCTCATTTCTTACCCCAATTACCGACTCCATCACTTGTGGTAACGTTTTGTTTAATAGTTGTAGCCCGATGTTCTTGTTCTCACTTTGGTGAGAAGCAAACATTACTAATCCATAAGCATAACATGCTTCTTTATATTGCATGTTAGCCGCTTTTTCTAAATCACGAAGTCTAATATTCGGATATATTGAGTCAAAATAATTTCTTAACCCATTGCGTAAAATAGCATTTGGGTTCCCCGCAATATATGCGTCAAAGTAAACACATCGTAACTTATAGATTTCCCAATGTGATATCCCCCATCTTTCGAACGAAAGCCTTTTATAAACCAAGGAATTCTTGGAACGTTCTTCGAATTTCTTACAAACTGATCTCGTCTTAAATAGTTGTGCCGAAGAATTCTGACCGACTCTAGACAAGATTTCATCAATCATGTCTCCGGGTAGGTCTCTTAAAATATTGGGTTGTCTATCCATTTTGTGTTTTTATACTGTAAAATAGACAAGAGTTAGATTCATAAAAAAAATACTTATTAATACAAGCAATTTTTACATATATCATAAAGCATAAGCACACTATATTACATATATTACACCACACGAATACAACTATCTTATTCCGACTCGCTTGTTTCTTCTTCTTCGGTTTTGGTTCGTTTTGCCAAGTTTCTAGAGATATATGATGTTCCCCTAATACGAGCCGTCATTTTCCACATTGGTTTAGAAAAACCTGGTGGTTTAGAGGTTCCCGGGTCATTGTTACAACTTAAGGACTTCGGGGGTTGACGATACATATAAAGTTCATCGGGGTTGGAATTAGATTTCTCTATTTTTATGCCCTTTCCCTTATTATTTTCTTTTGCCTTTTTAAATTCAGTTGGGGTAATTTCTATAACATCATCGGAATTCTCGTCAGAATCCGATTCATCGGAGAATTGGTAATCCTCCCAATATTTTGTTTCCTTGGCGGAAACACCATTGACCATAATTAACCTTGGTCGGTTGGTTGAGGATTTTCTTTTACTTAACCATTTTATTATTTCCCCCACCGGTTCTATTTCTTCATCCGGTTTCGATTCTTCTTCCGGTTCCGATTCTTCTTCCGGTTCCGACTCTTCTTCCGGTTCCTCTTCGGGAACTTGTGAATCAGTCCACGAATCATTCCAATTTACATTTGACTCTTCATTATTATTAGGTGAGTCAGTGGGACTTGTTCTAGAGGTAGACATCTATCACATAATATCAAACGCGTTAAGAGATTAATATATCACATAATATTCACATGTTAAAAATATATAGTTTCCAACAAAATTTGTTAAGCAATCATTTTTCAAGTAAACACGGTCGAAGTCCAGACTCACTAATGCATCCTAACAAACTCGATAAGACACACTAATACAAAATTCTGGTTCTCTAAGACCAACGCTCGGATACCAACTGAAATGTCCCGTTCTTATTGATTAAAAACGTTCCATATTAATTGATTTCGTTACGAGGTTTTGACCTCTATATGAGACGTTTTTCAAAGACTGCATTCATTTTAAAATAAATCATAACCTTTATTTCATCAATAAAGGTTTAAAAAGCTTTACGTAGATTATCAAATAATGATAATCTAAAATATCCTGTTTACACACGACCATTACATAATGGTTTACGATACAAATATGTTACAACAAAATAAGTTTCTTGAATGCAGTTTTTACACAATATCATACAAGCATGGACTCCAAATCTCATCCTTATTTAAGTATGTGACAGCGGAAGCTCTTAATAATCACCTGAGAATAAACATGCTTAAAACGTCAACAAAAATGTTGGTGAGTTATAGGTTTAACCTATATATATCAAATCATAATAATAGACCACAAGATTTCATATTTCAATACACATCCCATACATAGAGATAAAAATCATTCATATGGTGAACACCTGGTAACCGACATTAACAAGATGCATATATAAGAATATCCCCATCATTCCGGGACACCCTTCGGATATGATATAAATTTCGAAGTACTAAAGCATCCGGTACTTTGGATGGGGTTTGTTAGGCCCAATAGATCTATCTTTAGGATTCGCGTCAATTAGGGTGTATGTTCCCTAATTCTTAGATTACCAGACTTAATAAAAAGGGGCATATTCGATTTCGATAATTCAACCATAGAATGTAGTTTCACGTACTTGTGTCTATTTTGTAAATCATTTAAAAAACATGCATGTATTCTCATCCCAAAAATATTAGATTTTAAAAGTGGGACTATAACTCACTTTCACAGATTTTTACTTCGTCGGGAAGTAAGACTTGGCCACTGGTTGATTCACGAACCTATAACAATATATACATATATATCAAAGTATGTTCAAAATATATTTACAACACTTTTAATATATTTTGATGTTTTAAGTTTATTAAGTCAGATGTCCTCGTTAGTAACCTACAACTAGTTGTCCACAGTTAGATGTATAGAAATAAATCGATAAATATTATCTTGAATCAATCCACGACCCAGTGTATATGTATCTCAGTATTGATCACAACTCAAACTATATATATATTGGAATCAACCTCAACCCTGTATAGCTAACTCCAACATTCACATATAGAGTGTCTATGGTTGTTCCGAAATATATATAGATGTGTCGACATGATAGGTCGAAACATTGTATACGTGTCTATGGTATCTCAAGATTACATAATATACAATACAAGTTGATTAAGTTATGGTTGGAATAGATTTGTTACCAATTTTCACGTAGCTAAAATGAGAAAAATTATCCAATCTTGTTTTACCCATAACTTCTTCATTTTAAATCCGTTTTGAGTGAATCAAATTGCTATGGTTTCATATTGAACTCTATTTTATGAATCTAAACAGAAAAAGTATAGTTTTATTGTCAGAAAAATAAGTTACAAGTCATTTTTGTAAAGGTAGTCATTTCAGTCGAAAGAACGACGTCTAGATGACCATTTTAGAAAACATACTTCCACTTTGAGTTTAACCATAATTTTTGGATATAGTTTCATGTTCATAATAAAAATCATTTTCTCAGAATAACAACTTTTAAATCAAAGTTTATCATAGTTTTTAATTAACTAACCCAAAACAGCCCGCGGTGTTACTACGACGGCGTAAATCCGGTTTTACGGTGTTTTTCGTATTTCCAGGTTTTAAATCATTAAGTTAGCATATCATATAGATATAGAACATGTGTTTAGTTGATTTTAAAAGTCAAGTTAGAAGGATTAACTTTTGTTTGCGAACAAGTTTAGAATTAACTAAACTATGTTCTAGTGATTACAAGTTTAAACCTTCGAATAAGATAGCTTTATATGTATGAATCGAATGATGTTATGAACATCATTACTACCTTAAGTTCCTTGGATAAACCTACTAGAAAAGAGAAAAATGGATCTAGCTTCAACGGATCCTTGGATGGCTCGAAGTTCTTGAAGCAGAATCATGACACGAAAACAAGTTCAAGTAAGATCATCACTTGAAATAAGATTGTTATAGTTATAGAAATTGAACCAAAGTTTGAATATGATTATTACCTTGTATTAGAATGATAACCTACTGTAAGAAACAAAGATTTCTTGAGGTTGGATGATCACCTTACAAGATTGGAAGTGAGCTAGCAAACTTGAAAGTATTCTTGATTTTATGTAACTAGAACTTGTAAAATATATGACGAACACTTAGAACTTGAAGATAGAACTTGAGAGAGATCAATTAGATGAATAAAATTGAAGAATGAAAGTGTTTGTAGGTGTTTTTGGTCGTTGGTGTATGGATTAGATATAAAGGATATGTAATTTTGTTTTCATGTAAATAAGTCATGAATGATTACTCATATTTTTGTAATTTTATGAGATATTTCATGCTAGTTGTCAAATGATGGTTCCCACATGTGTTATGTGACTCACATGGGCTGCTAAGAGCTGATCATTGGAGTGTATATACCAATAGTACATACATCTAAAAGCTGTGTATTGTACGAGTACGAATACGGGTGCATACGAGTAGAATTGTTGATGAAACTGAATGAGGATGTAATTGTAAGCATTTTTGTTAAGTAGAAGTATTTTGATAAGTGTATTAAAGTCTTTCAAAAGTGTATAAATACATATTAAAACACTACATGTATATACATTTTAACTGAGTCGTTAAGTCATCGTTAGTCGTTACATGTAAGTGTTGTTTTGAAACCTTTAGGTTAACGATCTTGTTAAATGTTGTTAACCCAATGTTTATAATATCAAATGAGATTTTAAATTATTATATTATCATGATATTATCATGTATGAATATCTCTTAATATGATATATATATATACATTAAATGTCTTTACAACGATAATCGTTACATATATGTCTCGTTTAAAAATCATTAAGTTAGTAGTCTTGTTTTTACATATGTAGTTCATTGTTAATATACTTAATGATATGTTTAATTATCATAATATCATGTTAACTATATATATATATCCATATATATGTCATCATATAGTTTTTACAAGTTTTAACGTTCGTGAATCACCGGTCAACTTGGGTGGTCAATTGTCTATATGAAACATATTTCAATTAATCAAGTCATAACAAGTTTGATTGCTTAACATGTTGGAAACATTTAATCATGTAAATATCAATCTCAATTAATATATATAAACATGGAAAAGTTCGGGTCACTACAGCTACAACACTATAGGCAGTGTACCTAATCATAGAGTAGTATAGTTTTTAGTAAGTCCGGTTCGTTCCACAGGGAGACGGTTACACTATATTTTTATATAACTATATTTGTACAAATATATATATTTATATATAATAATATTTATTATTATAAAAGGGGGTTTACCGTTTAATGACTGGTTTGTCGGTTTTATATCTTAAGTCACAATTAAAACCTAATGCAAAATATAAATGACGATAATTAAAGGTATGATGAAATATAAATAAAATAATTATGCTTATTTAAACTTCCGTAATCATGATATTTGACGTTTTGATTTTAATTTATTACCCTGGGTTATTTGTCCTTTGTCCTGGATGTAATTGACACCTATCTGGTTTTTGTCCATAATAATTCATCGGTCATAATTATAAAATGCTTGGCAAATTTAACCTTATACCCGAAGTTAAATATTCCAACTAATTGGGGATTCGAACTGTAACAAGGTCTTAATACTTTGTTTAATGAATACACCAGGTTATCGACTGTGTGTAATCCAAGGTTTTAATACTTTGTTAAAAATTACACCAATTATCCTTGATTGTAATCCACCCTTATTTTAATGAGTCCATTGACTATTAATCCATCCCCGTGTCCAGTCAAATGAACAATAATTCGTATTTATAAATATCCCGCTCATCGTATCCGATTAAGCGTATGTGGTTATATATAGATACGTCAAATTGTAACCTTTTTATTAAATTAACAAGGTATCGTTAATTTAATATAAAGCCCATTAATAGCCCATAGTCTAATTTCCACAAGTGTCGTTCTTTTGTCCAAACCCCAATTATGGTATAAAGCCCAATTACCCTATCTTAATATTTAGTCCAACATCATGATTACTTTGGCTCAAATAAGCATAATAATAACTTAAGTACGAGACATTAATTTAAAAAGGAGAACATAGCTTACATTGATTATTTATCGCGTAGTGTTACATGGATAGAGCTTCGACTTCAAAACCCGTAAAATAACCTTTACATAACCCAAACTAATCTAATATAAAACTAACCTATACTATATATATATATATATATATATATATATATATATATATATATATATATATATATATATATATATATATATATATATATTATACTTAAACAGAGGGAGTAATATATATTTTTGTGTGTGTTTAACTCGTCGAATAAGCTGGCTATTTATAGGACCTGGCCTGACTTTTCATGCCATGCGATCGCATGAGTTATAGGCATCCAGGCCATGCGATCGCATGGCTACTGGATCCAGCTCACATTTGTTTGGCCACTTGCTTGTCGACGTTTTATTTAAATATATATAATATATAAATAATTTATATAATTATTTAAATATTATATTATATTCTTGTGTATAGTTGACTTGTAATTTTTTGTCCGTTGCATCGGGCGTTGATAGTTGGCTCAGGTCCCGGTTCCGGATTTTCGAACGTCCTTTCGTATAATTTAATATCTTGTGCTTTGCATTCCGCAACTTGTACTTTTGTCATTTTTAGACGTTTCTCATCAATAAATTGAACCACTTGGATTGTATCTTGTACATTTGAGCTTTTTGGTCATTTGCATCTTCAAATCGTCGTTTTCGCCTTTTGTGTGACGACCCGGGAATTTTTGACCAAATTTAAACTTAATCTTATATGATTTCGACACGATAAGCAAAGTCTATTAAATTGAGTCTCATAATGTTTGAACTATTTTTATGAAATCATTTGACTTTGACCCCTCCTGACGATTCACGAACAATTGTGTAAATTAATATGTGTGTGTATATATATATATATATATATATATATATATATATATATATATATATATATATATATATATATATAAACAAACATAAGTATATATATAATAACTTGAAATAATAGAAAATAATTTAATCATTTGAATTGAATATGAAAGATAATAAATAAAATAATAAAGTGTGATTAAAATAAAACTATGTGTAAACATATATAATTTCTATACATATTGAATGTTATATATATATATATATACATATACATATATATATATATATATATATATATATATATATATATATATATTGTAATATATATAAATATTAATGTTATATATATGTTGTAATATTAAATTTGATTACGGGTTAAAAATAGAATTAAATATAATTGTTATAGTTACTTTCAATATTTTTAAATATTAATTTCAGTATTAGTATTGTTAACCCTATTATTATTAATATTGATATAATTAAAATTCTAAGAATTGTAAGGTATGTTTATCAAAACAAAAGTTAAAAATATAAGTATTATTAAAATTATAATCTAAATATGATTTAAATATTATTAGTAATTAAAATTATCATTTATTATATTCAATGTGATCATAACTATTTTTATAATTATAATTATAATTATAATTATCATTTATCATAAGTATTATTGATATTATTGATATTATTATTTATATCATTATTGTTAGTATGATTATTTTTGATTAGTAATGTTATTATTATTACTCTTAGTATTCTTATTATTAATATTAATATTATTATTATTATTATTATTATTATTATTATTATTATTATTATTATTATTATTATTATTATTAATATTTGTATTTAGATTACTATTAATATAATTATAATTGTTAATTATTAATATTAATTGTATAAAGTCATACACATGATCTTTGGAATTCAAATCAGTTGCACATAGCTTTCAGACTGTGTCAAATTGTGTTTTCTGTCTCAAGATGGTACAAATCAGATTAGGAACCCAACAAAATCAGTTGAATGTCTTTATCTAATTTATTTTTTTTATTTTGTTTCTCCTCTGGCATAAATATTCCTATCGATTTAATTGACTATAAAATAATCAAACAGCTCATTGTGTTGTTAAAACTCATTCATTGTCTATTACCATTATCAATTTTAAACCTTTTAAGCCTTTACCAGTCGAATTAAATAGAAATATTAAAGTGACAGACCCATTTATCTCTGTTCTTCATCTTTTTAGCCAAAACTCGAATTCAAAAGAAATTTCAAAATGTGTTAATGCAATATTGTTAGGAATCATTCATGTAAACTTCCTGTAAAATCTCAAGTTTCAATTCCTCATAACGAATCTGAATTTCGAAGTCAAAGTTATATTTCAAAAAGTCAACTGTTTTGTTCTTGGAGAAATTCGAGTTTGTTTTGGATTTTTCAAGTTCAATTGATGGTTGAGAAAGTTTATACGAATGATTTGTAACTTCTTTCATGTAGAAACTTTTATCTAAAACGAACCAGAATGCAAAAATCAAAAAAAAAAAATATTTAAAAAGTAGCGAACAACAGAAGCTGTGTTTTCCGTTTTTTTATTTAAAAACATCATTTTCAAAGTTCCATGATGTTTACAAGTCCTAAATGAAACCCCAAAATTCGTTATTCTGATTTATGAAGTTCCATGGGTGAAATGATGTAAGAAAGAAGGTGAAGAAGATGATAAGTATGAATAATGGGTTAAATACATTTTAGATGTAATATAGATCAGAAAAACAAGGGATGGAGGAATGGTTGATGGTGTTATGTATAACTGAGAGGTCTCGGGTTCGAGCCTCGTCTAAGGCTTTTCTTTTTCGAAACCCTTTTTGAAGGTAGTTTTCATTTTTGAAATTTATATTATTATTAGTATTGTTATTATTATTATTATGATTATGATTATTTTTAAGAACACTTATTACTACTAATACAAGTATTACTATAAAAATTATCACTTATGATTATTATGATTATAATTATGATTAGGATTATTAATTATTATTATTATTAAAATAATACAAGTTATTATTATTTTCATTAATATTAGTATTAGTATCACTTTTGTAACTATTAGTATTATTATTATTATTATTAAACATACGTGTTATTGTTAATAATATCATTATTATTATTAGTATTATCATTATTAACAAAACTATTATTAATATTAGAAAATCATTATTATCAGGATTATCATTTTAAACAAATAAATATTTTGTACATAAAATATGCTTATTAAATATATTATAATTATATTAATATTTCACATATCTATATGTATCAAATCTATTAATATTATACTTACATATAACAAACTATTTATTTTAGATATAACATTAAACATATATGTGTTTGTGTGTATATATATATATATATATATATATATATATATATATATATATATATATATATATATATATATTTTAAAATGACTAAATGATTAAATAATAATTATTTCAAAGTAACATATATTACATATAAGTTAAGATATAATAAATATTAATAAAGTATATGTTTTAATAGAATTTAGTATAAAAATTATATAAACTACAAACACATATATATATTACATAGATAATAAAAGAAATTATGTGATTTCCATTATATGTTTTAATGGATATACAATTGATATAGGTTCGTGAATCCGAGGCCAACCCTGTATTGTTCAAATGCCGTCATATGTATTTTTACTACAAAATACAATATTGTGAGTTTCATTTGCCTTTTTACCCTTTATATTTTTGGGCTGAGAATACATGCGAAATTTTTATAAATGTTTTACGAAATAGACACAAATAATCGAAACTACATTATATGGTTGAATTATCGAAATTGAATATGCCCCTTTTTAGTCTGGTAATCTAAGAATTAGGGAACAGACACCCTAATTGACGCGAATCCTAAAGATAGATCTATCGGGCCCAACAAGCCCCATCCAAAGTACCGGATGCTTTAGTACTTCGAAATTTATATCATGTCCGAAGGAGGATCCCGGAATGATGGGGATATTCTTATATGCATATTGTGAATGTCGGTTACCAGGTGTTCAATCCATATGAATGATATTTTTGTCTCTATGCATGGGACGTATGCTTATGATAAATGGAAATATGAAATCTTGTGGTCTATTAAAATTATGAAATGATTATTTATGTTAAACTAATGAACTCACCAACCTTTTGGTTGACACTTTAAAGCATGTTTATTCTCAGGTAAGAAAGAAATCTTCCGCTGTGCATTTGCTCATCTTAGAGATATTACTTGGAGTCATTCATGACATATTTCAAAAGACGTTGCATTCGAGTCGTTGAGTTCATCAAGATTATTATTAAGTCAATTATAGTAAGATATATTACGAAATGGTATGCATGTTGTCAACTTTCGATGTAATGAAAGATTGTCTTTTCAAAAACGAATGCAATATTTGTAAAATGAATCATATAGAGGTCAAGTACCTCGCGATGTAATCAACTGTTATGAATCGTTTATAATCGATATGGACTTCGTCCGGATGGATTAGAACGGGTCTCTACAGTTGGCATCAGAGCTGGTATAATGCCGTCCATGTGTGGCGGGTTAGTCATAAAGGAGGTTCTCACAGTGTTACCTGTGACGAAGCATTGGCTCTTACTCCTTGAGATCCCTTACGAGGGTTGGCAGTAGCCGAGAGGTAGGCCCTAAAATCAGTATCTGAGGTACACTCATTGGTCACCACTCATTGGTCACCAGGCAGTTAGCTGGGAAGGCACTGGGTGGGACGGTGGTTGTCCCCACTGTATCTACAGTTGGTATCAGAGCGGTGGTCTTAGCGAACCAGGTCTGCATTAGTGTGTCTAGTTGATAAGTTGTTAGGATGCATTAGTGTGTCTTGGACTTCGACCGTATCTGCATGACAAAACTTTTGCTTATCATTTCTAGTCAAAAATCATCTGCTTATCATCCTTAGGAAATTATCTGCTTATCATTCTTAGTCTGGACATGTCTTACTGCCTCTATTGCATAGACAGTGTATAGATAAATTCATATCTTAACGTATATGTTATTGTTACCTTTGCCTGACAGCTTCCGTAGATTCCTCCGTAACTTATGGGATTTTAGTATTATATATGCATATGTAAATTATGTATTGCAGGGTACTAATCTACATCCTATAATCTATCTCTTATCGAAAATCCTTCATCTGATCTTACGAGATGAATCCCTCAACCAGTTCGAGTTCCTCAGATTCCGATAGCTATTCCGACAGCTATTCTGACATGGATGTTCACCTAAGCTCCGGCAGCAACGTCACCAGAATGAATCAACCAATCATCCGTCCCCAATTCATCTGATGGATTCGTAGTCGACTTAATTAATGGAAATGCGAAGAAGGCAATCCCTTCCAAATCGAATTCATTTCTTGACAGAAAACCTGAAACACTTACCGGCTAACCTATTTGTAATACTAGTTTCTCTCATTTCCCGAATATCTCGCCAAGATTATATTCTATCTAAAATTCTAAACCTTATTCATTCCCTCGTTCCAACCGACAATCACCCCGGAATAATAGAAGAAGTCAACAAACTTCGCGCTCGAAAAATAAATTTGGAGAATATGGTACAAAATCTACCAGCTTCAGCAACATCACCTGCACCAACCGTACCATCAGTACCAGCACCAGTACTATCAACAATCCATGTCTCAAAAATCTCATTCTGTACCTCGAGTATAATTAACGTTCCACGAATTGTTCTACATCATTTATCTTCATTCGACATGGCGACTATATAATCTCTAATGTTTTAGAGATTATATATTCTTATTCTAAACGGTAAATCAAATGAGTCTAATATCATATTGACTCATTAAATCCATGATTACATCTGAAGAAAATATATATGTATATATGTTTTCATAAAGATTGTAATTAAAAATCCTTTTGTACAAACTGTTAATGATGAAAATATTTTAACGGGTAGGTAATACTCGAGGAATATTTAAGATTCACATTAATAAGTTACACTGTACATTCTTCAAAGCTGATTCAACAGTCGTTTACTATCCTACTTACATCCACCGATATGCAAATCCGTTCACCACAGAATAACCATTTCCATCCAATTTCATATTTGGATTTTGACTTATCAGAATCCAACAAGTGGCATAATGAAGAAAACATTGGACAAAATAAAATTTGTTAGAAACAAACAAATTAACTACGAGAAATTTTGTTAAGAATCCACGCTAACAATATTCTAGCTAACTGTTCCTAGCTAACTGTTAATTCTGTATTACATTTTATTTATTTCAATTTAATTATCGCAATTTATTTTATCGCAATTTAATTCTCGCAATTTTATTTATTGTCATTTAATTTCTGTATTTATTTTACGCACTTTAAATATCGGGACACGTATACAAGGTTTTGACATATCATATCGACGCATCTATATATATTATTTGGAATAACCATAGGCACTCTATATGCAGTAATGCAGGAGTTAGCTATACAGGGTTGAGGTTGATTCTACAATAATATATATAGTTTGAGTTGTGATCGAGTCTGAGACGTATAAGGGTCACGATACGTATTAATTAATTCGAATATTATACATTAAACTATATATGAATTATTGGACTATCAACTGTGGACTATCGACTGTGGACGAATAATATTGGACAATTAAAATGAATTAAAATATTGACTATAACATATGAAACTAAACGATTCTTCAAGTTGCCACTTGATTTCATCTTAAACCTCATTTGTATCCTGACGATTACAATCTGCGTTCAAACCTTTCATGATTCTTGAAAACACCTCAATCGAGAGGATGAACCAACCGAACTTCATCTACGGAAGGAAAGATTTATGCATATAGTTATGCACCTGAGAAACTCTCGGTAACTGAGTAAAAGTTTAACACGTAGCCGCGTCAGGTCCTTTGGCATTTATTAGCAAAAATAACTTTGCGATCCCTTTTCAAAGTAGCCAATTTTGTCACAGCTCCAGCAAGTCAACTTCGACTTCTCATTCGAAGTAGCCTTACTATAATCCTGATATATACGATTACCCTTTTGATACCGGAGAATTCTTTTATATTCCACCATATTACCAGCAGACGTACCAGCAACCTCGTTGCTTCTTGGCTTAAATCTCTCTGACAAATCATTATATTTATTCATTGAAACCCTATCATATAATCATCCGCATATTGTAACGAGAACTGTCATACCAATTACCGAAAATCAGCAATCAGTACTTTGAAAACTCACAGCATATCTACATCAACAGTTATATGTATGACGTTTATCTCTTAGAATTATGATCTCTTATTCTGAAATTCTGAAAAGCACTCAGTTACAAATCAATACTCTGAATGTTGAAAAAGCTGAATGAAGCAGCAGAAACCATAGACAACCGTAAACGACCTTAATCATCGGAAGTTTGATGATAAAGAATAGTATATTGGAAAAGCTCATAAAAGTTGGAACTGGAAAACGGATTGAGCTAACCACGAAGGAGACCAAGGAAAAATACAAGGACCATACCATATATTCAAAGAATCCAGGTAATTCTGGATCCGGTGAAACCTTCAACGAATATCTTGCTCCGTACTCATGTTAAAATCTTGCAGAAAATCTTTCTTCATCAACCATCGAACTTAGAAATTCCAAAATATCATCATAAATATCTTCGATATTTCTGAAGATATTTTCATAAATATTCTCATCCGAAATTATATACCTCTTCGTGCTTCCTGTGTTTCATTATATTGGAAACTTCTGTAAAATTTAAGTTTTATTTATGAGTGAATTCTGGAGAAATGTAAAGAAATTGATGCATGAATTAAAATAATATAATGACACTTGATCAACGTGATTATATTACAGTAAGTCATGCTGAGTTTCTAATGGGACGTGATGATTCACAGATCATAACGTCATCATGTGCCATGTTACATAACTCTTTCATTCTACTTAACTCCTGAACAAATCAAGAAAATGTTTTCTTGATGGTTCTATCTTCCGTGATATTGATAAATTTGAAAATCAAATCGTACTATCACGTTCCTTACTGCTTAGAATATTATAATCATTCGAAACTCTATATCTACAAATTCTGGACCATTATTCGCTTGACTTGAAGTTGGGAAGAGAAAACAAAAGCATAGAGCTTTGAAATTTAAGGGAGAATATAAAGCCCGATAACAACACATAAATTACAAACCGTGTATATCAATGTTTATCGCAACATAAAGACACGGGAGAATTAAAAACATTATAATCTCAAGGGCAAAGTAGAAGTAAGCAGATTCCTCTGGGGGAAGATGGAAAAGGAGAAGGATTGTTGCGATAGTAAGGATAAGGACAAGGAGCAGAACTGGATTAAGCATTCTCACAATCTTTTGAATTTGGGAATTGGGTATAGAAGTGGTGAAAACTAATGGAATGAAAAAGGTAAATTTATAATGGAATTATCAGATGTAGTAATCGGGACAGATCATTGCATTTAATTAAAGAGATCCTAATTTCCTTAAATCTTGAAGAATTAGATCTTATAGATTTTCAAGATATTCTATTGAATCCCTTGAATTCCGGAATTCAACCATGACTAGTGAAGAGTTATGATGAAACTTGTCTATCTCATTTCACTATTAAATTGATAGCTTCACTCGTACTCTTCGATTAATCGAATCATTTTATCCATATTACCCAATGATGATAAAACTCTATTTATCAACTCATATTCGTCATGAAAACATTTTTATTGTTAACCATGACCACCTCACTCAAATTTCGGGACGAAATTTCTTTAACGGGTAGGTACTGTGACGACCCGAGAATTTTCGACCAAATTTAAACTTAATCTTATATGATTTCGACACGATAAGCAAAGTCTATTAAAATGAGTCTCATAATGTTTGAACTATTTTTATGAAATCATTTAACTTTGACCCCTCCCGACGATTCACGAACAATTGTGTAAATTATTATGTATATATATATATATATATATATATATATATATATATATATATATATATATATATATATATATATATATATAAACATAAGTATATATATAATAACTTAAAATAATAGAAAACAATTTAATCATTAGAATTGAATATGAAAGATAATAAATAAAATAATAAAGTGTGATTAAAATAAAACTATGTGTAAACATATATAATTTATATACATATTGAATGTTATATATATATATATATATATATATATATATATATATATATATATATATATATATATATATATATAAATATATATATATTGTAATATATATAAATATTAATGTTATATATATATGTTGTAATATTAAATTTGATTACGGGTTAAAAATAGAATTAAATATAATTGTTATAGTTACTTTCAATATTTTTAAATATTAATTTCAGTATTAGTATTGTTAACCCTATTATTATTAATATTGATATAATTAAAATTCTAAGAATTGTAAGGTATGTTTATCAAAACAAAAGTAAAAAATATAAGTATTATTAAAATTATAATCTAAATATGATTTAAATATTATTAGTAATTAAAATTATCATTTATTATATTTAATGTGATCATAACTATTTTTATAATTATAATTATAATTATAATTATAATTATCATTTATCATAAGTATTATTGATATTATTATTTCTATCATTATTGTTAGTATGATTATTTTTGATTAGTAATGTTATTATTATTACTCTTAGTATTCTTATTATTAATATTATTATTATTATTTGTATTTAGATTACTATTAATATAATTATAATTATTAATTATTAATATTAATTGTATAAAGTCATACACATGATCTTTGGAATTCAAATCAGTTGCACATAGCTTTCAGACTGTGTCAAATTGTGTTTTCTGTCTCAAGATGGTACAAATCAGATTAGGAACCCAACAAAATCAGTTGAATGTCTTTATCTAATTTATTTTTTTTATTTTGTTTCTCCTCTGGCATAAATATTCCTATCGATTCAATTGACTATAAAATAATCAAACAGCTCATTGTGTTGTTAAAACTCATTCATTGTCTATTACCATTATCAATTTTAAACCTTTTAAGCCTTTACCAGTCGAATTAAATAGAAATATTAAAGTGACAGACCCATTTATCTCTGTTCTTCATCTTTTTAGCCAAAACTCGAATTCAAAAGAAATTTCAAAATGTGTTAATGCAATATTGTTAGGAATCATTCATGTAAACTTCCTGTAAAATCTCAAGTTTCAATTCCTCATAACGAATCCGAATTTCGAAGTCAAAGTTATATTTCAAAAAGTCAACTATTTTGTTCTTGGAGAAATTCAAGTTTGTTTTGGATGTTTCAAGTTCAATTGATGGTTGAGAAAGTTTATACGAATGATTTGTAACTTCTTTCATGTAGAAACTTTTATCTAAAACGAACCAGAATGCAAAAATCAAAATTTTTTAAAAAAAAGTAGCGAACAGCAGAAGCTGTGTTTTCCATTTTTTTTAATTTTTTTTATTTAAAAACATCCTTTTCAAAGTTCCATGATGTTTACAAGTCCTAAATGAAACCCCAAAATTCGTTATTCTGATTTACGAAGTTCCATGGGTGAAATGATGTAAGAAAGAAGGTGAAGAAGATGATAAGTATGAATAATGGGTTAAATACATTTTAGATGTAATATAGATCAGAAAAACAAGGGATGGAGGAATGGTTGATGGTGTTATGTATAACCGAGAGGTCTCGCGTTCGAGCCTCGTCTAAGGCTTTTCTTTTTAGAAACCCTTTTTGAAGGTAGTTTTCATTTTTAAAATTTATATTATTATTAGTATTGTTATTATTATTATTATGATTATGATTATTTTTAAGAACACTTATTATTACTAATACAAGTATTACTATAAAAATTATCACTTATGATTATTATGATTATAATTATGATTAGGATTATTAATTATTATTATTATTAAAATAATACAAATTATTATTATTTTCATTAATATTAGTATTAGTATCACTTTTGTAACTATTAGTATTATTATTATTATTATTAATAATAAACATACGTGTTATTGTTAATAATATCATTATTATTATCAGTATTATCATTATTAACAAAACTATTATTAATATTAGAAAATCATTATTATCAGGATTATCATTTTAAACAAATAAATATTTTGTACATAAAATATGCTTATTACATATATTATAATTGTATTAATATTTCACATATCTATATGTATCAAATCTATTAATATTATACTTACATATAACAAACTATTTATTTTAGATATAACACTAAACATATATGTGTATATATATATATATATATATATATATATATATATATATATATATATATATATTAAATGACTAAATGATTAAATAATAATTATTTCAAAGTAACATATATAACATATAAGTTAAGATATAATAAATATTAATAAAGTATATGTTTTAATAGAATTTAGTATAAAAATTATGTAAACTACAAACACATATATATTATATAGATAATAAAAGAAATTATGTGATTTCCATTATATGTTTTAATGGATATACAATTGATATAGGTTCGTGAATCCGAGGCCAACCCTATATTGTTCAAATGCCGTCATATATATTTTTACTACAAAATACAATATTGTGAGTTTCATTTGCCTTTTTACCCTTATATTTTTGGGCTGAGAATACATGCGAAATTTTTATAAATGTTTTACGAAATAGACACAAGTAATCGAAACTACATTATATGGTTGAATTATCAAAATCGAATATGTCCCTTTTTAGTCTGGTAATCTAAGAATTAGGGAACAGACACCCTAATTGACGCGAATCCTAAAGATAGATCTATCGGGCCCAACAAGCCCCATCCAAAGTACCGGATGCTTTAGTACTTCGAAATTTATATCATGTCCGAAGGAGGATCCTGGAATGATGGGGATATTCTTATATGCATATTGTGAATGTCGGTTACCAGGTGTTCAATCCATATGAATGATATTTTTGTCTCTATGCATGGGACGTATGCTTATGATAAATGGAAATATGAAATCTTGTGGTCTATTAAAATTATGAAATGATTATTTATGTTATACTAATGAACTCACCAACCTTTTGGTTGACACTTTAAAGCATGTTTATTCTCAGGTAAGAAAGAAATCTTTCGCTGTGCATTTGCTCATCTTAGAGATATTACTTGGAGTCATTCATGACATATTTCAAAAGACGTTGCATTCGAGTCGTTGAGTTCATCAAGATTATTATTAAGTCAATTATAGTAAGATATATTACGAAATGGTATGCATGTTGTCAACTTTCGATGTAATGAAAGATTGTCTTTTCAAAAGAATGCAATATTTGTAAAATGTATCATATAGAGGTCAAGTACCTCGCGATGTAATCAACTGTTATGAATCATTTATAATCGATATGGACTTCGTCCGGATGGATTAGGACGGGTCTCTACATTTTGTCTTCGCACTTATTTAATATAAACGATTACAACTTAAAATAGGACAATTACAACTAAATAATTTACATATTGGGAGGATATTGCTACTAAATATATGTTCATTTGGAGCACTATCAAGTACCTACGTGTTTTTCTAGATTCAAAATGGAAGCTTGTTGAGTTCTTAATGACTGATCAAACCTCTCATTTGTTTGGGTTTGAGATGTAATAAATTGTGTTTGAGATTCCATTAGCTTTGCCATCATTTCTTCTAGATTTGGCTTTTTCTCTTCGGTTTGTTGTGGTGGTTTATACAAGATAGGTTTTTGTTGATTGAAAGTGTTGTTTTGAGTTGGTTGGTTATTCAGACCTTGTTGGTTATACGAGTTACTGTTGTTAGGTCCATTTGGATTGTAAAGAATGTTTTAATTTCGATTAAAGTTCAGCCTTGGTGGTTGATAATTATTTTGATAATTATTTCCCGGCCTTTGGTTTATGTAGGAAACATTCTCACGTTGTTCCATTGTTTGCTCAATGTGGCAATCTTTTGTTAAGTGTGGTCCACCGCATTGCTCACAACTGATTCGTATTGAGTGAATATCTTTATTCATCTTTTCCATTCGTCTCTCGAAAGCATCTAATTTTGCAGAAACGGAATCAAAGTCATGGCTAGAATCGGCTCTAGCCGCTTTAGATGAACGGAAGATATCTTTTTTCTGGTGCCACTCATGCGAGTGGGAGGCTGTGTTATCAATAATTTTGTAAGCTTCAGTTGCGGTTTTCTTCATAATGGAACCACCAGCTGCTATGTCGATGTCTTTTCTTGTAGTGATGTCGCATCCTTGATAGAATATTTGTACTATTTGATAAGTGTCTAAACCATGTTGCGGACATCCTCTTAACAACTTTCCAAATGTTGTCCACGCCTCATATAGAGTTTCATTTGGCTTCTGTGTGAACGTAACAATTTCTCCTTGAAGTCTCATGGCTTTAGATGCCGGAAAGAATTGTTTAAGAAAATTATCAACTAAAACATCCCATGTATCAATCGCCCCTTCAGGTAACGATTCTAACCAATCTTTGGCTTCTCCCTTTAAAGTCCAGGGAAATAATATGAGATAGATCTGTTCATCCTCAACTTCTCCGATTTTGAATAGAGTACAAATCCTATTAAAGGTTCGAAGATGTTCATTTGGATCTTCTTTTGGCGTACCACTATATTGGCATTGATTAGTTACCATGTGTAGGATTTGTCCCTTGATTTCATAATCTGGTGCATTAATATCTGGCTTAATAATGGCGTGACCTTGGCCCGTGCGTGTGGCTCTCATTCGGTCTTCCATACTTAGAGGTTCAGTTACTTCCATAATTGAAATTGTTGAATACGAATCACTAGAGGATTCTGATTTAACGGTTTGTGGTTCAGGAGGAATAATTAGTGGTTCTGTATCTTGGAATTGTCCTTGAATAACCTCCGAGTTCTCGGTAGTGTAGTCGGGTTCAAATAATGGATTATCAGAAATTTGAATTGGAGTGCTTGTTCGACTAGATGATGTTTCTATGGAAAAATCAACAGCGACAATATTAGCGAGATGTCTTGATCGAGTTATAGGTAGTGAACGTTTTGCTCGGTGCATTCACTGAATATCCTATTTGTTATAAAAATAAAAAATTATTTAAGTTATCAAATTAATAGACTTTTCTGATTTTGCCCACGTTTCGAATAGCCAATAGATGCAGCAGGTAGCCAGGACCCTTTAAATCGGAAGCCCACAACTCGCCACTAACAAATCCAACTATTACTACGAACCAGAAAATTTTGGATGTCTATCAATTTAACTGCTTAAAATAATTTTTCATCTTGAAATTTTAGAGAAGAAATAGAAAATTCTATGTCCTAAAAACTAGAGCGTCGAGAAATAAGAAAGAAAAAGAGCGCTTCGGAAAACGTTGAAAAATAAGCGTCGAAAAATAATAATAAGAAAGTAGCGCGTCGAAACTGCAAGTCTAAAAACTAAATATTAAAAAGTTGCGCCTAAAGGTATTAAAGCTTAAAAGGAAATCTATATCCAAAATTGCAATAACTTAAAAGGCACTAAAATATATAAACGGCGTCGTAAAATTCTAAAGCGCCTAAATCTTAATCTAAAGAAAAAGCACTTAAGGGATTTTACGGCAAAGCCTAAAAACTAGAAATATAAAAATAACTACGACAAAATACTAAGTTAAAACTAATTACAAACGAAAAATTATAAAATTACACTTTAACTAAAAAAAAGATACAAAATATAAAATAAGCTTAAAGTTATAAAAATACAATTTTATAAAAATATTATTTTTATATTATTTATTTTATAAAAGTATCAATTTATAATTAATAAAACTAATTTAAACTAAATATTACAAATTAAATATAACTAAAACTAAATATTATTAAATTAAAAACCCTAATTATAATTAATTAATAATAATAATTATTTAAACGTAACCCTAATTCGTACAGCTAAGGTTTCAGACCTGTCAGACAGGGTCAAGCGATCGCATGGGGATATAGTTATCATATCATGTGGTCGCATGAACAAGGAGTCTAGCAATATTTTGGGCTTTTAATCGGTTCGGCCCAAATTTCTATTTATTAATTATTTGATTTCAGTTTTCTCAATTTTTTTTTAAACTTAATTATAAGTAAAATTTATATATAAAAAAAACTTAAATTTTTAGAACTTAAAAATAAAAACACTTTTTATACTTTAAATAAGATTTTAAAAATATATTTTCTCTTTATTTTAAACACTTATATATATATATATATATATATATATATATATATATATATATATATATATATATATATATATATATATATATATATATATTCTTTTTTTATGTAAAATAATATTTTTACAAATTTATATATTTTTACAAAAATATAGTTTTAATAGATGTGCGTTTTTCACCGAGTCCCCGGCAGCGGCTCCAAAAACTTGATGTTTGCAGCAGTGTATACGAAATACTATTATTTTTATTATGAAATACGATACAATTTACACAAGTTTTATTTATTTATATAGATGGGATATACTTAAACCTTGCTACAACACTTATAGGCAGTGTACCTAATCGTAAGGTAGTGTAGTTTTTAGTAAGTCCGGTTCATTTCACAGGGAGCTAGCTGAGTTTAACGCTATATTTTTAACAACTATATTTATATAAAATATATATAATTATATATAGTAATATTATTATAAAAGGGGGTTTTTACCGTTTAATGACCGGTTTGTCGATTTTAAATAAAGCGTAAAGATAAATGACGATAATATAAATGATAGAATTTAAATTGCGATAAAGTAAATTGCAGTAATTAAAATGACAGTAAACAAAGGTACGATGAAATATGAAATAAAAGTATTATGCTTATTTAAACTTCCGTAATCATGATGTTTGACGTTTTGATTTTAATTAATTGTTACCCGTGTTAATTGTCCTTTATCCTGGTTTATTTGATACCTATCTGGTTTTTGTCCATAATAGTCCATCGGTCATAATTATAAAATGCTCGTCAAATTAACCTTATTTCCGAAGTCAAATATTCCAACTAATTAGGGATTCGAACTGTAACAAGGTTTTAATACTTTGTTAATAATTACACCAGGTTATCGACTGCGCGTAATCCAAGGTTTTAATACTTTGTTAACAATTACACCAATTATCTTTGTATGTAATCCACCCCTGTTTTAATGAGATATGAATATTAATTTATCCACTCGATCAGAATGAATAATCAATTACCCAATCCGAATAATTAATTAAATGATCGTAAAAGATGTCGTATAAACGTCACTAAATAGAACATACATAATCATTTTAATAATTATTAGATTAACTAATTTGAAGATAGGTTCGACAGATTCTAATGAGTTGTCATTCGATTAGACAATACCCCCTATCTATTAATAGTCAATAGTCCAATGTCCACAAGTGTCGGTCTTTTGTCCAAACCTTAATTATGGTACAAAATATAATAACCCCGTCATAATATTTAGTCTAACATCTTGATTACTTCGGCTCAAATAAGCATAATATTAACTTAGTTACGAGACATTAATTTAAAAAGGAAGAACATAGCTTACAGTGGTATTTAATCGCGTAGCCTTACACGGACAGAGTTCCGACTTTAAAACCCGTAAAACATTTCTTACATTAATCCAACTAAATCATAATTTATTATTAATCTTAATTATAATTATAATTATAATTATAAATATATATTACATAGAGAGAAAGAGAGATTGAAAAAGGTGTGTATATTTCGTGCAGAATTCGTCTCCTTTTATAGCATTTGGCCAGATTCTGATGCCCATGCGATCGCATGGATTTTGTGCCTTCTGGCCATGCGATCGCATGGCCCTCTGATCCTGCTCACATGCTTTTGTTTTCTAGTTTGCCGACGGTTTTTAATATATAATATAATATATATATAATTTTAAGAATTATTTATATATTATATTATATTTATGTGCATAGTTGACTTGTAATTTTAGCTCCGTTGCGTCGCGCGTTGATAGTTGGTTCATGTCCCGGTTCCGGATTTTTGAACGTCTTTGCGTACAATTTAATATCTTGTATTTTGCATTTTGCGGCTCGTACTCTTGTAATTTTGAGACGTTTCTCATCAATAAATTGAACCTCTTGGATTATATCTTGTTCATTTGAGCTTTTTGGTCATTTGCGTCTTCAAATCGTCGTTTTCTTCTTTTGTCTTCGCATTTATTTATTTAAACGAATATTACATAAAAATAGAACAATTGCAACTAAAAGCTTTACATAATGGAAGGATATTGTGCCTAAATATATGTTCATTTGGAGCACTATCAGAGTTCTTTGTGTTCCTTGCGTGAATATTCTATCTTTATTTTTTTTCCTGTTAAATCGACTTTTGAACAAAGAATCGTTTCTGTTGCATTTATACATCTTATTTCAAGTCCAAACTTTAATTTAAAATGTAACTCGTTATCATGTCTGATTTCCCTGGTCGATTGAAATTTTTGAAAAGGAAGAAGATAATGGAAATTGTTAGATACAGTTAAATGATTTTAAATCAGGGTAAAGATCATTTAGTTTGGTAATCGGTCTTGTGATTGAAGAAGAGGAAGGTGAGATTAGGAAACAGAAAATACAAGTTATAGATAATTGAAATCGGATATTAATCAGTAAACGGGCAATAGCCCAGACGGTTTAGGAGAATGATGGGTATTCGAGAGGTCGGGGGTTCGAGTCCCTAATGGAGCATTTTTTTTAACAGTCTTTTCATTGGAGGTAGTTTATTTTTTTTCATTTCCTTTATTATTATTATTATTATTATTATTATTATTATTATTATTATTATTATTATTATTATTATTATTATTATTGTTAATATTATTATTGTTATTATTAGTGTTATAATTATTGTTATTATCACATGTACAAGTATTATAATCATTATCAACAACAACAACAAAACTCAATACCACCTGAGTGGTGTATGGGGGAGGTGAGATGTAGACAATCCTTCCCCTACCCGAGAATAAAAACAGGTCATTTCACCACCCACAAAAGTAGAGAAAGTCATCTCTGTCTTTCTTCGACGGATAAAGAGATTGCTTCCAAGTGGACCTCCGGCCAAAAAGTAGAAAATTTATTTTTTTTAAATAAAAACTAAGAAATAGTAGGAAGAAAAAAAATAGTAAGGATAAAAATAAAAATAAAAAAGAAAATTAAAATAAAAATAAAAATAAAAAGAAAATAAAAATAAAAATGAAAATAAAATAAAATAAAGACACCATGAAAATGGTAGAATCAGATTTTCATGGGTTTAAAAGTCTGCCTAAAAATCAATTTAGGCTCTAAGCGGCAGTCAAGACGCCACTTAATATACGCTTGGTGTTGCCTCAATAAATAGAGCCAAGGGGCCTTGAAAACAGAAATAGAAACACGAAAGGCATGCCAGGTGGGCGTTGTTGTGCAAGCAAGGGGCCAAACACCCGTAACAAACCAAACACCACTCATGCATCATTACGGTAGACATCCCCGAAGACACACAACTAGAAGAATACCAATCAAGCTCAGGAGCAAAGAAAGATCGTCCTCTACCATAATGACCCCAGGGTGCACCGAACGATACGCACACACACACGCGCCCCCTCCCATACCCCCCACCCCCCCCCCCCCACACACACACACAAATACATAAACCTATATACATGCCAACAAACATCAGTACATAAACATAGCTACATACCTACAAGAAACCATACCTACCTACATACACCAACAAAACAACCAAAACAAGCATACATACATAGTCAAAACAAACATATAAACCTTCAAAAACAACCTAACATACATGCATAGGCAAGACATACATACATAGACATAAATGCCTACACTACCATACCTACATACATACATCCATAACTACGTACATACCATGCATACATACAAACAAACAAACCTACATACATACGCCAAAAACCAAACCTACTCGTCAACTAGTAATAGTAGTAGTAATAATAAACCTATAAACCTATATAATAATAATAATATTATTAATAATAATAATAATAATAATAATAATAATAATAATAATAATATTATTATTAATAGTAGTAAGTAATAGTTAATAGTTTTATTATTAATAATACAAATATTAATAATAATAATAATAATAATAATAATAATAATAATAATAATAATAATAATAATAATAATAATAATAATAATAATAATAATAATAATAATAGTAATAGTAATAGTAGTAATATTACAAGTACTACTACTGCTAAGAGTAGTATCGTAGTAGTAGTAGTAATAATAATAATAAAAATAATGCTAAAACTAATAGTAATAATAATAATAATAGTAGTAGTAATAATAATAATAATAATAATAATAATAATATAGAAAAATAATAATAATAATAATAATAATAATAATAATAATAATAATAATAATAATAATAATAATAATAATAATAATAATAATAATAGTAATTATAGTAATATAATAATAATAATAATAATAATAATAATAATAATAATAATAATAGTAATAGTAATAAAAAATAATAATCCTAATAATACTACGAATAAAAATATTAATAATAATAATAAATAATAGAAAGTAACCCTACTCGCCTATTCCAATTCTAGCCCACCACTCACCCCTATCAGAAATCATGTCCTCAGTCAACGAAAGCTCCCTCATGTCGAGCCTTAGTCTATCCATCCACCTACGAGTAGGTCTACCCCTTCTCCTTACGTCATCGACCGTGAGTGCCTCGACTCTCCTAACCGGGGCAGTATGTGGTCGCCTCATCACATGCCCAAACCATCGAAGTCGTTCTTCTCTTAGCTTGTCGATGATGCTACTCACTCCAAGGTTTTCCCTAAACACACCATTTGAGATCATATCTAACATGGTTTTACCACACGTCCACCTAAGCATCCTCATTTCTGCCACTTCCATCCTTCTCTCTTGGGCCTTCATCATAGGCCAACATTCTGATCCGTACAACATGGCAGGTCTAATTGCCACCTTGAAGAATTTCCCTTTTAATTTGAGCGGTATCTTCTTGTCGCACAAGACCCCTTTCGTTGCTCTCCACTTCAACCAACCTACCTTAATACGATGAGTCACTGTAGTGACCCGAACTTTTCCATGTTTATATATATTAATTGAGATTGATATTTACATGATTAAATGTTTCCAACATGTTAAGCAATCAAACTTGTTAAGACTTGATTAATTGAAATAGGTTTCATATAGACAATTGACCACCCAAGTTGACCGGTGATTCACGAACGTTAAAACTTGTAAAAAAACTATATGATGACATATATATGGTTATAAATATAGTTAACATGATATTATGATAAGTAAACATATCATTAATTATATTAACAATGAACTACATATGTAAAAACAAGACTACTAACTTAATGATTTTGAAACGAGACATATATGTAACGTTTATCGTTGTAACGACATTTAATGTATATATATCATATTAAGAGATATTCGTACATCATAATATCATGATAATATAATAATTTAAAATCTCATTTGATATTATAAACATTGGGTTAACAACATTTAACAAGATCGTTAACCTAAAGGTTTCAAAACAACACTTACATGTAACGACTAACGATGACTTAACGACTCAGTTAAAATGTATATACATGTAGTGTTTTAATATGTATTTATACACTTTTGAAAGACTTCAATACACTTATCAAAATACTTCTACTTAACAAAAATGCTTACAATTACATCCTCGTTCAGTTTCATCAACAATTCTACTCGTATGCACCCGTATTCGTACTCGTACAATACACAGCTTTTAGATGTATGTACTATTGGTATATACACTACAATGATCAGCTCTTAGCAGCCCATGTGAGTCACCTAACACATGTGGGAACCATCATTTGGCAACTAGCATGAAATATCTCATAAAATTACAAAAATATGAGTAATCATTCATGACTTATTTACATGAAAACAAAATTACATATCCTTTATATCTAATCCATACACCAATGACCAAAAACACCTACAAACACTTTCATTCTTCAATTTTCTTCATCTAATTGATCTCTCTCAAGTTCTATCTTCAAGTTCTAAGTGTTCTTCATAAATTCCAAAAGTTCTAGTTTCATAAAATCAAGAATACTTTCAAGTTTGCTAGCTCACTTCCAATCTTGTAAGGTGATCATCCAACCTCAAGAAATCTTTGTTTCTTACAGTAGGTTATCATTCTAATACAAGGTAATAATCATATTCAAACTTTGGTTCAATTTCTATAACTATAACAATCTTATTTCAAGTGATGATCTTACTTGAACTTGTTTTCGTGTCATGATTCTGCTTCAAGAACTTCGAGCCATCCAAGGATCCATTGAAGCTAGATCCATTTTTCTCTTTTCCAGTAGGTTTATCCAAGGAAATTAAGGTAGTAATGATGTTCATAACATCATTCGATTCATACATATAAAGCTATCTTATTCGAAGGTTTAAACTTGTAATCACTAGAACATAGTTTAGTTAATTCTAAACTTGTTCGCAAACAAAAGTTAATCCTTCTAACTTGACTTTTAAAATCAACTAAACACATGTTCTATATCTATATGATATGCTAACTTAATGATTTAAAACCTGGAAACACAAAAAACACCGTAAAATCGGATTTACGCCGTCGTAGTAACACCGCGGGCTGTTTTGGGTTAGTTAATTAAAAACTATGATAAACTTTGATTTAAAAGTTGTTATTCTGAGAAAATTATTTTTATTATGAACATGAAACTATATCCAAAAATTATGGTTAAACTCAAAGTGGAAGTATGTTTTCTAAAATGGTCATCTAGACGTCGTTCTTTCGACTGAAATGACTACCTTTACAAAAAAGACTTGTAACTTATTTTTCCGACTATAAACCTATACTTTTTCTATTTAGATTCATAAAATAGAGTTCAATATGAAACCATAGCAATTTGATTCACTCAAAACGGATTTAAAATGAAGAAGTTATGGGTAAAACAAGATTGGATAATTTTTCTCATTTTAGCTACGTGAAAATTGGTAACAAATCTATTCCAACCATAACTTAATCAACTTGTATTGTATATTATGTAATCTTGAGATACCATAGACACGTATACAATGTTTCGACCTATCATGTCGACACATCTATATATATTTCGGAACAACCATAGACACTCTATATGTGAATGTTGGAGTTAGCTATACAGGGTTGAGGTTGATTCCAAAATATATATAGTTTGAGTTGTGATCAATAATGAGATACGTATACACTGGGTCGTGGATTGATTCAAGATAATATTTATCGATTTATTTCTGTACATCTAACTGTGGACAACTAGTTGTAGGTTACTAACGAGGACAGCTGACTTAATAAACTTAAAACATCAAAATATATTAAAAGTGTTGTAAATATATTTTGAACATACTTTGATATATATGTATATATTGTTATAGGTTCGTGAATCAACCAGTGGCCAAGTCTTACTTCCCGACGAAGTAAAAATCTGTGAAAGTGAGTTATAGTCCCACTTTTAAAATCTAATATTTTTGGGATGAGAATACATGCAGGTTTTATAAATGATTTATAAAATAGACACAAGTACGTGAAACTACATTCTATGGTTGAATTATCAAAATCGAATATGCCCCTTTTTATTAAGTCTGGTAATCTAAGAATTAGGGAACAGACACCCTAATTGACGCGAATCCTAAAGATAGATCTATTGGGCCTAACAAACCCCATCCAAAGTACCGGATGCTTTAGTACTTCGAAATTTATATCATATCCGAAGGGTGTCCCGGAATGATGGGGATATTCTTATATATGCATCTTGTTAATGTCGGTTACCAGGTGTTCACCATAGGAATGATTTTTATCTCTATGTATGGGATGTGTATTGAAATATGAAATCTTGTGGTCTATTATTATGATTTGATATATATAGGCTAAACCTATAACTCACCAACATTTTTGTTGACGTTTTAAGCATGTTTATTCTCAGGTGATTATTAAGAGCTTCCGCTGTCGCATACTTAAATAAGGACGAGATTTGGAGTCCATGCTTGTATGATATTGTGTAAAAACTGCATTCAAGAAACTTATTTTGTTGTAACATATTTGTATTGTAAACCATTATGTAATGGTCGTGTGTAAACAGGATATTTTAGATTATCATTATTTGATAATCTACGTAAAGCTTTTTAAAACCTTTATCTATGAAATAAAGGTTATGGTTTGTTTTAAAAATGAATGCAGTCTTTGAAAAACGTCTCATATAGAGGTCAAAACCTCGCAACGAAATCAATTAATATGGAACGTTTTTAATCAATAAGAACGGGACATTTCAGTTGGTATCCGAGCGTTGGTCTTAGAGAACCAGAAAATTTGCATTAGTGTGTCTTATCGAGTTTGTTAGGATGCATTAGTGAGTCTGGACTTCGACCGTGTTTTCTTTAAAAATGATTGCTTAACATTTTTGTTGGAAACTATATATTTTTAACATATGAATATTATGTGATATATTAATCTCTTAACGTGTTTGATATTATGTGATAGATGTCTACCTCTAGAACAAGTCCCATTGACTCACCTAATAATAATGAAGAGTCAAATGTAAATTGGAATGATTTGTGGACTGATTCACAAGTTCCCGAAGAGGAACCGGAAGAAGAGTCGGAACCGGAAGAAGAATCGGAACCGGAAGAAGAATCGGAACCGGATGAAGAAATAGAACCGGTGGGGGAAATAATAAAACGGTTAAGTAAAAGAAAATCCTCAACCAACCGACCAAAGTTAATTATGGTCAATGGTGTTTCCGCCAAGGAAGCAAAATATTGGGAGGATTACCAATTCTCCGATGAATCGGATTCCGACGAGAATTCCGATGATGTTATAGAAATTACCCCAACTGAATTTAAAAAGGCAAAAGAAAATAATAAGGGAAAGGGCATAAAAATAGAGAAATCTAATTCCAACCCCGATGAACTTTATATGTATCGTCAACCCCCGAAGTCCTTAAGTTGTAACAATGACCCGGGAACCTCTAAACCACCAGGTTTTTCTAAACCAATGTGGACAACGACGGCTCATATTAGGGGAACATCATATATCCCTAGAAACTTGGCAAAACGAACCAAAACCGAAGAAGAAGAAACGAGCGAGTCGGAATAAGATAGTTGTATTCGTGTGGTGTAATATATGTAATATAGTGTTCTTATGCTTTATGATATATGTAAAAATTGCTTGTATTAATAAGTATTTTTTTTTTATGAAACTAACTCTTGTCTATTTTACAGTTTAAAAACACAAAATGGATAGACAACCCAATATTTTAAGAGACCTACCCGGAGACATGATTGATGAAATCTTGTCTAGAGTCGGCCAGAATTCTTCGGCACAACTATTTAAGGCGAGATCAGTTTGTAAGACATTCGAAGAACGTTCCAAGAATGTCTTGGTTTATAAGAGACTTTCGTTTGAAAGATGGGGGATATCACATTGGGAAACCCATAAGTTACGATGTGTTTACTTTGACGCATATATTGCGGGGAACCCAAATGCTATTTTACGCAACGGGTTAAGAAATTATTTTGACTCAATATATCCGAATATTGGACTTCGTGATTTAGAAAAAGCGGCTAACATGCAACATAAAGAAGCATGTTATGCTTACGGATTAGTAATGTTCGCTTCTCACCAAAGTGAGAACAAGAACATCGGGCTACAACTATTAAACAAAATGTTTCCACAAGTGACGGAGTCGGTAATTGGGGTAAGAAATGAGGTTTTTAGATTATTACGGGACTGTTGGACATTACGTAACCCTCGTCCCTTTGATGACGTTACAACACGCTGTCTTATCAACGGCCATAACGGTTATGTTGCACAAGACCAAGGATGGGAAGTAGTCCTAGTAAAACCAGAATGCATGACTTGTTTCTGGACGTATGAATTACGTGTCTTTATTGCCTTTGCCGAACGACTTGTGTACTAGCTAGAATTGTCTTCACAACTACCTTGTATCAAAGTTATTGTGTGCTATATTTCATGCTTTATGTAAAATAAGCGGTATTGTAAGTTTGTAAAATATTGTATAAAAGTTTGAACGCGAAATATTATTACAATCAGTTTTTCATATAGAATTGTAGTAGTTGAATTGTATATTAGCTACTAATTATGAACTTAACGGGTAGGTACTACCCGAATTTAAACTTATAAAACGCTAATATGAAGAAAAAGCTTTTATAAATGAGTTCATATTATGCTACGAAATACTATTAACTACTCTTAATATTCTGTATGATTAACTTGTTCCATTTAACTATTTTGAAGGAAATGGCACCGACTACTCGACACACCGTGAATATGAATGAAGAGGAATTCCGTACTTTTCTAGCTTCAAACATAGCCGCAGTACAGGCTGCGCTACATACCAACAATAACCTTTGATCTAGCAGTACAGGAAATCGTGTAGGATGCACCTATAAAGAATTCACTGCCTGCAAACCTTTGGAATTTGATTGAACCGAAGGACCGATCGGATTGAAACGGTGGACCGAGAAGGTTGAATCGGTGTTTGCCATAAGTAAGTGTACTGAAGAGGACAAAGTGAAGTACGCTACGCATACCTTCACAGGTTCTGCGTTAACATGGTGGAATACCTATCTAGAGCAAGTGGGACAAGACGATGCGTACGCACTACCGTGGTCAGCATTCAAGCACTTGATGAACGAGAAGTACCGTCCCAGAACCGAGGTCAATAAGCTCAAGATAGAACTTAGAGGGTTACGAACCCAAGGATTTGATATTACCACGTACGAAAGACGATTCACAGAATTGTGCCTATTGTGTCCGGGAGCATTCGAAGATGAGGAAGATAAGATCGATGCATTTGTGAAAGGATTACCGGAAAGAATCCAAGAAGATATAAGTTCACACGAGCCCGCCTCCATACAACAGGCATGTAGAATAGCTCACAAACTCGTGAACCAGATTGAAGAAAGAATTAAAGAACAGACTGCTGAAGAGGCCAATGTGAAGCAAGTCAAAAGAAAGTGGGAGGAAAACGGTGATAAGAATCACCAATACAACAACAACAGCAATTACAACAATAATCGCAACAATTATCCCAACAATCGCAACATCAATCGCAACTACAAGAAACGGCCCAACAACAACAACAACAACAACAACAACAACAGCAACTACAACAATCATCCCAACAACAATAATAACCGCAACAACAACAACAATCAGAAGCAGCTATGCCAAAGGTGTGAAAAGAATCACTCGGGGTTCTGCACCAAATTTTGCAACAAGTGTAAAAGAAATGGTCATAGCGCGGCGAAGTGTGAGGTCTACGGACCAGGGGTTAATAGAACGAAAGGAACAAATGGTGTCGGAACGAGTAATGGCGGAGCAAGTAGTGTCGGAGCAAGTTATGCCAATGTAGTTTGTTATAAATGTGGAAAACCGGGCCACATTATTAGAAATTGCCCGAACCAGGAGAACACGAATGGACAAGGCCGTGGAAGAGTTTTCAATATTAATGCGGCAGAGGCACAGGAAGACCCGGAGCTTGTTACGGGTACGTTTCTTATTGACAATAAATCTGCTTACGTTTTATTTGATTCGGGTGCGGATAGAAGCTATATGAGTAGAGATTTTTGTGCTAAATTAAGTTGTCCATTGACGCCTTTGGATAGTAAATTTTTACTCGAATTAGCAAATGGTAAATTAATTTCAGCAGATAATATATGTCGGAATCGAGAAATTAAACTGGTTAGCGAAACATTTAAGATTGATTTGATACCAGTAGAGTTAGGGAGTTTTGATGTGATAATCGGTATGGACTGGTTGAAAGAAGTGAAAGCGGAGATCGTTTGTTACAAAAATGCAATTCGCATTATACGAGAAAAAGGAAAACCCTTAATGGTGTACGGAGAAAAGGGCAACACGAAGCTACATCTTATTAGTAATTTGAAGGCACAAAAACTAATAAGAAAAGGTTGCTATGCTGTTCTAGCACACGTCGAGAAAGTACAAACTGAAGAAAAGAGCATCAATGATGTTCCCATTGCAAAAGAATTTCCCGATGTATTTCCGAAAGAATTACCGGGATTACCCCCACATCGATCCGTTGAATTTCAAATAGATCTTGTACCAGGAGCTGCACCAATAGCTCGTGCTCCTTACAGACTCGCACCCAGCGAGATGAAAGAACTGCAAAGCCAATTACAAGAACTTTTAGAGCGTGGTTTCATTCGACCAAGCACATCACCGTGGGGAGCTCCTGTTTTGTTTGTCAAGAAGAAAGATGGTACATTCAGGTTGTGTATCGACTACCGAGAGTTGAACAAACTTACCATCAAGAACCGCTACCCACTACCGAGAATCGATGACTTATTTGATCAACTACAAGGCTCGTCTGTTTATTCAAAGATTGACTTACGTTCCGGGTATCATCAAATGCGGGTGAAAGAAGATGATATTCCAAAGACTGCTTTCAGAACACGTTACGGTCATTACGAGTTTATGGTCATGCCGTTTGGTTTAACTAATGCACCAGCTATGTTCATGGACCTTATGAACCGGGTGTGTGGACCATACCTTGACAAGTTTGTCATTGTTTTCATTGATGACATACTTATTTACTCAAACAATGACCAAGAACACGGTGAACATTTGAGAAAGGTGTTAGAAGTATTGAGGAAGGAAGAATTGTACGCTAAGTTTTCAAAGTGTGCATTTTGGTTGGAAGAAGTTCAATTCCTCGGTCACATAGTGAACAAAGAAGGTATTAAGGTGGATCCGGCAAAGATAGAAACTGTTGAAAAGTGGGAAACCCCGAAAACTCCGAAACACATACGCCAGTTTTTAGGACTAGCTGGTTACTACAGAAGGTTCATCCAAGACTTTTCCAGAATAGTAAAACCCTTGACTGCATTAACGCATAAAGGGAAGAAATTTGAATGGAATGATGAACAAGAGAAAGCGTTTAAGTTATTGAAGAAAAAGCTAACTACGGCACCTATATTGTCATTGCCTGAAGGGAATGATGATTTTGTCATTTATTGTGACGCATCAAAGCAAGGTCTCGGTTGTGTACTAATGCAACGAACGAAGGTGATTGCTTATGCGTCTAGACAATTGAAGATTCACGAACAAAATTATACGACGCATGATTTGGAATTAGGCGCGGTTGTTTTTGCATTAAAGACTTGAAGGCACTACTTATATGGGGTCAAAAGTATTATATATACCGACCACAAAAGTCTTCAACACATATTTAATCAGAAACAACTGAATATGAGGCAGCGTAGGTGGATTGAATTGTTGAATGATTACGACTTTGAGATTCGTTACCACCCGGGGAAGGCAAATGTGGTAGCCGATGCCTTGAGCAGGAAGGACAGAGAACCCATTCGAGTAAAATCTATGAATATAATGATTCATAATAACCTTACTACTCAAATAAAGGAGGCGCAACAAGGAGTTTTAAAAGAGGGAAATTTAAAGGATGAAATACCCAAAGGATCGGAGAAGCATCTTAATATTCAGGAAGACGGAACCCGGTATAGGGCTGAAAGGATTTGGGTACCAAAATTTGGAGATATGAGAGAAATGGTACTTAGAGAAGCTCATAAAACCAGATACTCAATACATCCTGGAACGGGGAAGATGTACAAGGATCTCAAGAAACATTTTTGGTGGCCGGGTATGAAAGCCGATGTTGCTAAATACGTAGGAGAATGTTTGACGTGTTCTAAGGTCAAAGCTGAGCATCAGAAACCATCAGGTCTACTTCAACAACCCGAAATCCCGGAATGAAAATGGGAAAACATTACCATGGATTTCATCACTAAATTGCCAAGGACTGCAAGTGGTTTTGATACTATTTGGGTAATAGTTGATCGTCTCACCAAATCAGCACACTTCCTGCCAATAAGAGAAGATGACAAGATGGAGAAGTTAGCACGACTGTATTTGAAGGAAGTCGTCTCCAGACATGGAATACCAATCTCTATTATCTCTGATAGGGATGGTAGATTTATTTCAAGATTCTGGCAGACATTACAGCAAGCATTAGGAACTCGTCTAGACATGAGTACTGCCTATCATCCACAAACTGATGGGCAGAGCGAAAGGATGATACAAACGCTTGAAGACATGCTACGAGCATGTGTTATTGATTTCGGAAACAGTTGGGATCGACATCTACCATTAGCAGAATTTTCCTACAACAACAGCTACCATTCAAGCATTGAGATGGCGCCGTTTGAAGCACTTTATGGTAGAAAGTGCAGGTCTCCAATTTGTTGGAGTGAAGTGGGGGATAGACAGATTACGGGTCCGGAGATTATACAAGAAACTACCGAGAAGATCATCCAAATTAAACAACGGTTGAAAACCGCCCAAAGTCGACAAAAGAGCTACGCTGACATTAAAAGAAAAGATATAGAATTTGAAATTGGAGAGATGGTCATGCTTAAAGTTGCACCTTGGAAAGGCGTTGTTCGATTTGGTAAACGAGGGAAATTAAATCCAAGGTATATTGGACCATTCAAGATTATTGATCGTGTCGGACCAGTAGCTTACCGACTTGAGTTACCTCAACAACTCGCGGCTGTACATAACACTTTCCACGTCTCGAATTTGAAGAAATGTTTTGCTAAAGAAGATCTCACTATTCCATTAGATGAAATCCAAATCAACGAAAAACTTCAATTCATCGAAGAACCCGTCGAAATAATGGATCGTGAGGTTAAAAGACTTAAGCAAAACAACATACCAATTGTTAAGGTTCGATGGAATGCTCGTAGAGGACCCGAGTTCACCGGGGAGCGGGAAGATCAGATGAAGAAGAAATACCCGCATCTATTTCCAGAAGATTCGTCAACACCTTCAACAGCTTAAAATTTCGGGACGAAATTTATTTAACGGGTAGGTACTGTAGTGACCCGAACTTTTCCATGTTTATATATATTAATTGAGATTGATATTTACATGATTAAATGTTTCCAACATGTTAAGCAATCAAACTTGTTAAGACTTGATTAATTGAAATAGGTTTCATATAGACAATTGACCACCCAAGTTGACCGGTGATTCACGAACGTTAAAACTTGTAAAAAAACTATATGATGACATATATATGGTTATATATATAGTTAACATGATATTATGATAAGTAAACATATCATTAATTATATTAACAATGAACTACATATGTAAAAACAAGACTACTAACTTAATGATTTTGAAACGAGACATATATGTAACGTTTATCGTTGTAACGACATTTAATGTATATATATCATATTAAGAGATATTCGTACATCATAATATCATGATAATATAATAATTTAAAATCTCATTTGATATTATAAACATTGGGTTAACAACATTTAACAAGATCGTTAACCTAAAGGTTTCAAAACAACACTTACATGTAACGACTAACGATGACTTAACGACTCAGTTAAAATGTATATACATGTAGTGTTTTAATATGTATTTATACACTTTTGAAAGACTTCAATACACTTATCAAAATACTTCTACTTAACAAAAATGCTTACAATTACATCCTCGTTCAGTTTCATCAACAATTCTACTCGTATGCACCCGTATTCGTACTCGTACAATACACAGCTTTTAGATGTATGTACTATTGGTATATACACTCCAATGATCAGCTCTTAGCAGGCCATGTGAGTCACCTAACACATGTGGGAACCATCATTTGGCAACTAGCATGAAATATCTCATAAAATTACAAAAATATGAGTAATCATTCATGACTTATTTACATGAAAACAAAATTACATATCCTTTATATCTAATCCATACACCAACGACCAAAAACACCTACAAAAACTTTCATTCTTCAATTTTCTTCATCTAATTGATCTCTCTCAAGTTCTATCTTCAAGTTCTAAGTGTTCTTCATAAATTCCAAAAGTTCTAGTTTCATAAAATCAAGAATACTTTCAAGTTTGCTAGCTCACTTCCAATCTTGTAAGGTGATCATCCAACCTCAAGAAATCTTTGTTTCTTACAGTAGGTTATCATTCTAATACAAGGTAATAATCATATTCAAACTTTGGTTCAATTTCTATAACTATAACAATCTTATTTCAAGTGATGATCTTACTTGAACTTGTTTTCGTGTCATGATTCTGCTTCAAGAATTTCGAGCCATCCAAGGATCCATTGAAGCTAGATCCATTTTTCTCTTTTCCAGTAGGTTTATCCAAGGAAATTAAGGTAGTAATGATGTTCATAACATCATTCGATTCATACATATAAAGCTATCTTATTCGAAGGTTTAAACTTGTAATCACTAGAACATAGTTTAGTTAATTCTAAACTTGTTCGCAAACAAAAGTTAATCCTTCTAACTTGACTTTTAAAATCAACTAAACACATGTTCTATATCTATATGATATGCTAACTTAATGATTTAAAACCTGGAAACACGAAAAACACCGTAAAACCGGATTTACGCCGTCGTAGTAACACCGCGGGCTGTTTTGGGTTAGTTAATTAAAAACTATGATAAACTTTGATTTAACAGTTGTTATTCTGAGAAAATGATTTTTATTATGAACATGAAACTATATCCAAAAATTATGGTTAAACTCAAAGTGGAAGTATGTTTTCTAAAATGGTCATCTAGACGTCGTTCTTTCGACTGAAATGACTACCTTTACAAAAACGACTTGTAACTTATTTTTCCGACTATAAACCTATACTTTTTCTATTTAGATTCATAAAATAGAGTTCAATATGAAACCATATCAATTTGATTCACTCAAAACGGATTTAAAATGAAGAAGTTATGGGTAAAACAATATTGGATAATTTTTCTCATTTTAGCTACGTGAAAATTGGTAACAAATCTATTCCAACCATAACTTAATCAACTTGTATTGTATATTATGTAATCTTGAGATACCATAGACACGTATACAATGTTTCGACCTATCATGTCGACACATCTATATATATTTCGGAACAACCATAGACACTCTATATGTGAATGTTGGAGTTAGCTATACAGGGTTGAGGTTGATTCCAAAATATATATAGTTTGAGTTGTGATCAATAATGAGATACGTATACACTGGGTCGTGGATTGATTCAAGATAATATTTATCGATTTATTTCTGTACATCTAACTGTGGACAACTAGTTGTAGGTTACTAACGAGGACAGCTGACTTAATAAACTTAAAACATCAAAATATATTAAAAGTGTTGTAAATATATTTTGAACATACTTTGATATATATGTATATATTGTTATAGGTTCGTGAATCAACCAGTGGCCAAGTCTTACTTCCCGACGAAGTAAAAATCTGTGAAAGTGAGTTATAGTCCCACTTTTAAAATCTAATATTTTTAGGATGAGAATACATGCAGGTTTTATAAATGATTTATAAAATAGACACAAGTACGTGAAACTGCATTCTATGGTTGAATTATCAAAATCGAATATGCCCCTTTTTATTAAGTCTGGTAATCTAAGAATTAGGGAACAGACACCCTAATTGACGCGAATCCTAAAGATAGATCTATTGGGCCTAACAAACCCCATCCAAAGTACCGGATGCTTTAGTACTTCGAAATTTATATCATATCCGAAGGGTGTCCCGGAATGATGGGGATATTCTTATATATGCATCTTGTTAATGTCGGTTACCAGGTGTTCACCATAGGAATGATTTTTATCTCTATGTATGGGATGTGTATTGAAATATGAAATCTTGTGGTCTATTATTATGATTTGATATATATAGGTTAAACCTATAACTCACCAACATTTTTGTTGACGTTTTAAGCATGTTTATTCTCAGGTGATTATTAAGAGCTTCCGCTGTCGCATACTTAAATAAGGACGAGATTTGGAGTCCATGCTTGTATGATATTGTGTAAAAACTGCATTCAAGAAACTTATTTTGTTGTAACATATTTGTATTGTAAACCATTATGTAATGGTCGTGTGTAAACAGGATATTTTAGATTATCATTATTTGATAATCTACGTAAAGCTTTTTAAAACCTTTATCTATGAAATAAAGGTTATGGTTTGTTTTAAAAATGAATGCAGTCTTTGAAAAACGTCTCATATAGAGGTCAAAACCTCGCAACGAAATCAATTAATATGGAATGTTTTTAATCAATAAGAACGGGACATTTCAGTCACGTCCTCGTCTATCCTCCCCGATTTGTGGAGGATCGAACCTAGATATCTAAACGACTCTTGTGGATGCAAGCTCTGGTCTCCAATGCTGATATTCCCTCCAACATTTAGTTCATCCTCAGTCCTGCTGAAATCGCACCTAAGATATTTCGTCTTTTGTCTACTGATCCGTAGCCCATTTTGTTCTAAGGCCTCCCTCCATTGTTCTAGTCTTCTATTAAGCTCATCCTTTGATTCCGATACCAGCACAATATCATCGGCAAAAATCAGACACCAAGGGATGTTCTCTTGTATTCTTCGAGCTAGCTCGTCGAGGATCAAAGCAAAAAGAAAAGGACTAAGGGCTGATCCCTGGTGCAAGCCTACTTCTATCGGGAAATACTCTGTGTTTCCTACAGGCGTTCGAACATAGGACTTCGCCCCATTGTACATATCCATAATAGCTCTAATATATCTACTTGGGATACCCCTAACATTAAGGGTCTTCCAAATCAGCTTTCTCGGTACGCTATCATAGGCCTTTTCTAAGTCTAAGAAGGCCATCTCTAGACCCTTCTGTTTCTCCCTATACTTCTCCATTACGCTTCTTAAAATATGAATTACCTCCATTGAAGAGCGTGCTGGCATGAAACCAAATTGGTTTTCTGAAACCGTAGTTACACGTCGAAGTCTAGTCTCAATCACTCTCTCCCAAAGCTTCATAGTATGACTAAATAATTTTATGCCTCTATAATTACCGCAGATTTGGGCATCCCCTTTATTTTTGTAGATGGGGATAATCTCGCTGAGTCTCCATTCTGTAGGCATTTTGTAACATCTAAGCGTCTTATTGAAAAGACACGTCAACCACCTGACACCATCCTCGCCAAGGCACCGCCACGCCTCTATTGGAATCTGGTCTGGTCCTACAGCTTTGTTTCTACCCATCTTTCATAATGCTGATCTTACTTCTTCCTGACTGATCCTCCTACAGAAATTATTGTTCTGGAATTGTCCTATTCCCAAGTCATGCGGGTCCTCTTGGCTCCCGGGTCCTTCACCCACAAAAAGAGATGAAAATACCATTCCCATCTTTTCCTAATTTCTTCTTCCTTCACTATGGTTTGACTGGCTTCATCCTTGATAAACTTGATGTTATCTACATCCCTCCTCTTACGCTCCCTAGCTTTTGCAATCCTGAAAATATCATTTGCTCCTTCTTTAGAGTCTAGTTTCCTATACAAGTCTTCGAACGCTTTACCTTTTCCACGAGCAACGACCTTCTTAGCTTCTCTATTGGCTTCTTTATACCTCTCTTTTGCCCTAGTTCTCTCATCACTTGTCCCGTCCCGGCACGTAATGAGCTCCCTAAACCTCAGTTGCTTAAGCGCAACTTTGGTTTGAACCTCATCACTAATCCACCATGATTCTCTACTAGACTTATGTCCTCTCGATGTCCCTACTGCCACCCCTAAGGTTTCCTTGGCAACATCTCTAATAGTTGATGCCATACTATTCCATATCTGGTCTGCGTCCACTTGAGTAACAGTATCCATTCCTGCCTCTACTCTTTCCAAAACTGACTCTTTAAAAGTTTCGGCTTGCCCTTCATTCAGATTCTTCCAAGGGATCCTAGGTTGGGCGGGTCTCACTCTCCTAGTAACCCGCCTTTGCAGAACCAAGTCCATGACCAATAATCTGTGCTGGGTAGAACAGGTCCAGGTAGTCAGGGCTCTACAGTCTTTGCAAGCCCTAAGGTCCCCTTTACGAAGTAGCAAATAGTCAATCTGGGTACTTTGTCCCCCACTATGGAAAGTTGCTAGCTATGCTTCCGTCTTCCTAAAAAAGAGTTTGCAACAACCAAATCGTGGGCAACCGCGAATTCGAGAATAGAGCGTCCTTCTTCATTTCAAACTCCGTACCCAAAGCCCCCATGGACACCCGTATAACCGTCCGAAATCGTTCCTATATGTCCATTAAGGTCACCCCCAATAAGCAAAAGATGGTCAACAGGGCAACTCCTCACAACTTCATCTAACGATTCCCAAAAGCGACTTTTTTCTTCATCTCCTAAACCAGCATGAGGTGCATAAGCGCAAATGACCATGTATGTATCCTCCTGGATAACCACCCTAACCGACATAATTCTATCGCTACACCTATCCACACCCACAATATTATTCTTATAAAGGGGTCCTATAAAAATTCCTACCCCGTTTCTAGCTACTCTAGAAACCGAAAACCACAACCTGTAGTCGCCAATGTCAACCGCCTCTTCACCCCTCCATCTGGTCTCTTGAACACACAATATGTCCACTTTACTCTTAACTAACGAGGCTACAAGTTTACGGGATTTGCTAGTCAAAGTTCCTACATTCCAACTACCTACTCTAATCCTAGCGCGAGTATCTCTACTCCCTCTAGACCTACCCGCCCCTAAGCTAATAGGACATGACCTCAAGTAACCATGCGTATGTGTCGAGTTAATCTTACCCTATAAACAACACACTAATAGTAGAAAAGAGTTACTATTGCCGAAGTAAAAAGCTAGCAAAAGCGAGTAAAAGAACGTTTCTATCCAAAAGTAGCAGCACGTAATAGCAAGTAGTAAAAAGCAAGAGTAGCGTCAATCTTATTTTATATGCTACATAAAAGATAAGCAAGCACCAGAGGGACTAAAATAAATAAATATATCTAAATATAGTATCTATCCAATACTAAACTATAATAGCCACCAAAACAAAAAGCTGTGATACTGCCAAAAAATAATAAAAAAATATAATAGTGGTAAAAATAAATAATAAATATTTATTAATACTATTAATGATAGATGGTAGGAATTATTATTTATTAATACTAATAATGGAGTTAAAGGAAGATATTATGTAAACAAGCAAGATCACAAAAATAGTTAGCTAAAACAAAAGGAAAGAAGTAAGAGGTAACCCGCCGAAAATGTTAATTTCCGGTACTGCCGTCGGCGGTTAACGGAAAATGGCGTTGTTGGTGAAGCCAAAAAGGTTGATTTCTGTGAGTAAGAACGTTCCTGAGCCCGATACGTAAGCGGTGATAACCCACTCGCCGGGGATTGGCCGGAAAAGCAGTTTATTTGCCGTGAGCAACCCACCTCCGACGGTAACTCCTGGTGGCGCGTCGGAGCTCCGACAACGGCAAAACCAGGCTTGTTTGGTTCGTGTGTTAATTTTAAGTTGAATGGTAGTGGTGGTGACTTCTAATTTTCCAGTGTTAGCTTGTTATATGCAGTCAAAAATTGTTTGGAGTTTAAGAATATTTTGAAACGTTGGAGAAAGAGTAGGGAGGAGAGAGAGAAAAAGTTTCATTTTAATATTAGTATCATTTTATAAGTATTAGTATTATTATTTATTATTATTATCATTATCATTATTAACATAAGTATTATTTCTAATACTATCATTTTTGTTATAAATATGATTATCATTATTAATGTCATTATTATCATCCTTACTCAAATTTGTATTTTGTTGTCATTAAAAACTATCAATATTATTATTAGAATTTTTATATTATCACTACAATTATTATTACAACTATTAATATTAATACTAACAAGATTGAAGGTACGCGCTACGAGGCTAGACATGTATGATAAAAATTTGATAAATCAAACGATTTGGAAAGTTTAAAGCTACAACACAAAACTTATATCTATGTAGTGAATAGCAAAATATACATCATATTATGCAAAGTATTAATAGTCATATTATACTATTGTGATAGTCACAAAATTAACAGATTCTAATGCTACTTTGGATTCACCAGACCCGATCAATTTTTTTAATACCATTTTCACATACTTGATTATAGAATAGGACTTTGTTTTCTTGATAGAATTTGACTACTAAATACGACGATTCCTCAACGCTGCCATGCTTGTCAACAGGAGTAAGAAGTTTATATTGATTTGTCAGCCATTCACCATCCACAATGTACTTGTACTCATAACGCCCTTCCTGTCAAATTTTTAAAAAAAAATAAGTTAAACAATTTGTTGTACGTCATGAGAGTAAATATATCTGGACAATGATATACAAACAAAATAAAATCTGGAGAATGGTAGATTAAAATGAAATTTGAGTTTAAAAATTGAAATTAAACTCGTCAACGGGTCTTCATTCGAGAAGTCAAAAAACTCGTCAACGCTGAAACTAAATAATTGTATATGATGAGGGAATCTACCTAAATAGTGATTGAAAAACATTGGCCATTGATAAACTATAGCTTGCTTTAACTTTTGCTAAAAAATGATTATCGCTTTTATCTGTAGGTATTTGGCGTACTATTACACGTTGGACTGTGCACAGTTCATGGTATGAACCATGCCCGATCCATCGTATAATAGTACGTATCTCTGCGTTGTTAAAATCACAAAAAAGATGGATGAGAGTGAGAGAAAACATGGAAACCTTTTTCTTAAAAGTTTATGAAGCCGAATAATCAAGTCCTCTTCTTGATCTGAACACGCAAAGCAGCTGGTATTGCAGCCAAACATGCAGCTACTATACAAACAACTGTGATGTCACAAATACAAAAGTGATGTCAACAAACTCCGTTCCTTTATTGAGAAATGTTAACAGAAACATTATAGAGTTGCGAACTGAATTTTGACCTGGGGTGTAATACTGGGCGATTGTGTCTACGTATATCTGAGTTTTTGATTTGTTATTTTGAGCCTCCTCGACCAGTTTTGCCATTCTTGCCACTATACAAGCTTCAGCTAGAGCAGTAGTTTTAGCAGTGATATAACCTGCAAAAATTTAAGTCAAACTAAAAGAACTGACTAAACTTTGACTTTAAAGGTCAAACACGTCCAAATAATAAAAATTAACGGTGAAATGGGTCGAAAGATGTATAGAGTATACTTTTAATACATGAAACATCCAAAAGAACATTATATTTAATAATTATTTCTTTATAATGGATAAACCTTAATGTTTCATGAGATTATATTATATTATAATATATAATAAACATAACATATAAACTAATATTTTCATACCATTTAGATTAACTGTGCCTGCCCAAACAGTGGAGCCCACTTGTTTAGACACGGGAAAGGATTCACCGGTTAGAGTTTTCTCATCGACTTCACAATTCCCTTCCACAACTACTCCGTCAATCGGGATCATGGTTCCAGACTTAACCGCAAGTCTTGTGTAGACCATGACTTCGTTAGCGTTGACTTCTTCACCAGTGTCAGCTAACACAACCTTCTGAGGAGCTATGTTCAGCAATGATGACTGTAGTGACCCGAACTTTCCCATGTTTATATATATTAATTGAGATTGATATTTACATGATTAAATATTTCCAACATGTTAAGCAATCAAACTTGTTAAGACTTGATTAATTGAAATATGTTTCATATAGACAATTGACCACCCAAGTTGACCGGCGATTCACGAACGTTAAAACTTGTAAAAACGACATGACGATATATATATGGATATACATATGGTTAACATGAGATTATGATAAGTAAGTATCTCCATAAGTATATTAACAATGAGTTATATACATATAAACAAGACTACTAACTTAAGGATTTTGAAACGAGACATATATGTAACGATTATCGTTGTAACGACATTTAAATGTATATATATCATATTAAGATATATTAATATATCATAATATCATGATAATATAATAATTTAACATCTCATTAGATATAATAAACAATGGGTTAACAACATTAATTGAGATCGTTAACTTAAAGGTTTCAAAACAACACTTACATGTAACGACTAACGATGACTTAACGACTCAGTTAAAATGTATATACATGTAGTGTATTTAGATGTATTAAAATACTTTTGGAAGACTTCAAGACATATATCAAAACACTCATACTTAGCGAAAATGGTTACAGTTACTTTCCCATTCTTTTCTTTCATCAAGAATTCTAGTCGTATTCTTACTCGTATTATACAAAGCTTCAAAACGTACTTACTATGGGTATATACCAATAGGAACTAGCATGGGATTCCACTCTTGATTATGTCATGTATGACTAATCAATTTTAACTTCTACCATGAGCTAGTCAACTAACTAGAATTCCTTTTAACCCCACTCACCACTCACCAATTACCACTCATCATTCACTCCATTTCACTTCCAATTCTCTTTCTAATTCTCTCTCAACATACACACACACTATTATGAACGTATTTTTCCAGTAGTTAATCATCATCTTCATTAAAAATCACTTCAAGAATCAAGCTATAATCATCATAGGAAGAACACTTCAAGAACACTTCAAAAATCCCTTCAAGTTTACTAATTTACTTCCAAGCTTTCTAATCCATTCCAAGTAATCATCTAAGATCAAGAAACCTTTGTTATATACAGTAGGTTATCTTTCTTATTCAAGGTAATATTCATATTCAAACTTTGATTCAATTTCTATAACTATAAACTATCTTAATTCGAGTAAAAATCTTACTTGAACTTGTTTTTGTGTCATGATCCTACTTCAAGAACTTTCAAGCCATCCAAGATCCTTTGAAGCTAGATCATTTCTTGTCACTTCCAGTAGGTTTACCTACTAAACTTGAGGTAGTAATGATGTTCATAACATCATTCGATTCATATATATAAAACTATCTTATTCGAAGGTTTAAACTCGTAAACACTAGAACATAGTTTAGTTAATTCTAAACTTGTTCGCAAACAAAAGTTAATCCTTCTAACTTGACTTTTAAAATTAACTAAAAACATGTTCTATATCTATATGATATGCTAACTTAATAATTTAAAACCTGGAAACACGAAAAACACCGTAAAACCGGATTTACGGCGTCGTAGTAACACCGAGGGCTGTTTTGGGTTAGTTAATTAAAAACTATGATAAACTTTGATTTAAAAGTTGTTATTCTGAGAAAATGATTTTTATTATGAACATGAAACTATATCCAAAAATTATGGTTAAACTCAAAGTGGAAGTATGTTTTCTAAAATGGTCATCTAGACGTCGTTCTTTCGACTGAAATGACTACCTTTACAAAAACGACTTGTAACTTATTTTTCTGACTATAAACCTATACTTTTTCTGTTTATATTCATAAAATAGAGTTCAATATGAAACCATAGCAATTTGATTCACTCAAAACGGATTTAAAATGAAGAAGTTATGGGTAAAACAAGATTGGATAATTTTTCTCATTTTAGCTACGTGAAAATTGGTAACAAATCTATTCCAACCATAACTTAATCAACTTGTATTGTATATTATGTAATCTTGAGATACCATAGACACGTATACAATGTTTCGACCTATCATGTCGACACATCTATATATATTTCGGAACAACCATAGACACTCTATATGTGAATGTTGGAGTTAGCTATACAGGGTTGAGGTTGATTCCAAAATATATATAGTTTGAGTTGTGATCAATACTGAGATACGTATACACTGGGTCGTGGATTGATTCAAGATAATATTTATCGATTTATTTCTGTACATCTAACTGTGGACAACTAGTTGTAGGTTACTAACGAGGACAGCTGACTTAATAAACTTAAAACATCAAAATATATTAAAAGTGTTGTAAATATATTTTGAACATACTTTAATATATATGTATATATTGTTATAGGTTCGTGAATCAACAGTGGCCAAGTCTTACTTCTCGACGAAGTAAAAATCTGTGAAAGTGAGTTATAGTCCCACTTTTAAAATCTAATATTTTGGGATGAGAATACATGCAGGTTTTATAAATGATTTACAAAATAGACACAAGTACGTGAAACTACATTCTATGGTTGAATTATCGAAATCGAATATGCCCCTTTTTATTAAGTCTGGTAATCTAAGAATTAGGGAACAGACACCCTAATTGACGCGAATCCTAAAGATAGATCTATTGGGCCTAAGAAACCCCATCCAAAGTACCGGATGCTTTAGTACTTCGAAATTTATATCATATCCGAAGGGTGTCCCGGAATGATGGGGATATTCTTATATATGCATCTTGTTAATGTCGGTTACCAGGTGTTCACCATATGAATGATTTTTATCTCTATGTATGGGATGTGTATTGAAATATGAAATCTTGTGGTCTATTGTTACGATTTGATATATATAGGTTAAACCTATAACTCACCAACATTTTTTTTGACGTTTAAAGCATGTTTATTCTCAGGTGAATATTAAGAGCTTCCGTTGTTGCATACTAAAATAAGGACAAGATTTGGAGTCCATGTTTGTATGATATTGTGTAAAAACTGCATTCAAGAAACTGATTTCGATGTAACATATTTGTATTGTAAACCATTATGTAATGGTCGTATGTAACCATGATATTTTAGATTATCATTATTTGATAATCTACGTAAAGATTTTTAAACCTTTATTTATGAAATAAAGGTTATGGTTTGTTTTAAAAATAAATGCAGTCTTTGAAAAACGTCTCATATAGAGGTCAAAACCTCGCAACGAAATCAATTAATATGGAACGTTTTTAATCAATAAGAACGGGACATTTCAGTTGGTATCAGAGCGTTGGTCTTAGAGAACCAGAATTTTGCATTAGTGTGTCTTATCGAGTTTGTTAGGATGCATTAGTGAGTCTGGACTTCGACCGTGTTTACTTGAAAAATGATTGCTTAACAAATTTTGTTGGAAACTATATATTTTTAACATGTGAATATTATGTGATATATTAATCTCTTAACGCGTTTGATATTATGTGATAGATGTCTACCTCTAGAACAAGTCCCATTGACTCACCTAATAATAATGAAGAGTCAAATGTAAATTGGAATGATTCGTGGACTGATTCACAAGTTCCCGAAGAGGAACCGGAAGAAGAGTCGGAACCGGAAGAAGAGTCGGAACCGGAAGAAGAATCGGAACCGGAAGAAGAAATAGAACCGGTGGGGGAAATAATAAAACGGTTAAGTAAAAGAAAATCCTCAACCAACCGACCGAGGTTAATTATGGTCAATGGTGTTTCCGCCAAGGAAGCAAAATATTGGGAGGATTACCAATTCTCCGATGAATCGGATTCCGACGAGAATTCCGATGATGTTATAGAAATTACCCCAACGGAATTTAAAAAGGCAAAAGAAAATAATAAGGGAAAGGGCATAAAAATAGAGAAATCTAATTCCAACCCCGATGAACTTTATATGTATCGTCAACCCCCGAAGTCCTTAAGTTGTAACAATGACCCGGGAACCTCTAAACCACCAGGTTTTTCTAAACCAATGTGAAAAATTACGGCTCGTATTAGGGGAACATCATATATCCCTAGAAACTTGGCAAAACGAACCAAAACCGAAGAAGAAGAAACAAGCGAGTCGGAATAAGATAGTTGTATTCGTGTGGTGTAATATATGTAATATAGTGTGCTTATGCTTTATGATATATGTAAAAATTGCTTGTATTAATAAGTATTTTTTTTATGAATCTAACTCTTGTCTATTTTACAGTATAAAAACACAAAATGGATAGACAACCCAATATTTTAAGAGACCTACCCGGAGACATGATTGATGAAATCTTGTCTAGAGTCGGTTAGAATTCTTCGGCACAACTATTTAAGGCGAGATCAGTTTGTAAGACATTCGAAGAACGTTCCAAGAATGCCTTGGTTTATAAAAGGCTTTCGTTCAAAAGATGGGGGATATCACATTGGGAAATCCATAAGTTACGATGTGTTTACTTTGACGCATATATTGCGGGGAACCCAAATGCTATTTTACGCAATGGGTTAAGAAATTATTTTGACTCAATATATCCGAATATTGGACTTCGTGATTTAGAAAAAGCGGCTAACATGCAACATAAAGAAGCATGTTATGCTTACGGATTAGTAATGTTCGCTTCTCACCAAAGTGAGAACAAGAACATCGGCCTACAACTATTAAACAAAACGTTCCCACAAGTGACGGAGTCGGTAATTGGGGTAAGAAATGAGGTTTTTAGATTGTTACGGGACTGTTGGACATTACGTAACCCTCGTCCCTTTGACGACGTTACAACACGCTGTTTTATCAACGGCCATAACGGTTATGTTCCACAAGACCAAGGATGGGAAGTAATCCTAGTAAAACCAGAATGCATGACTTGTTTCTGGACGTATGAATTACGTGTCTTTATTGCCTTTACTGAACGACTTGTGTACTAGCTAGAATTATCTTCACAACCATCTTGTATCAAATTTATTGTGTGCTATATTTCATGCTATATGTAAAATAAGCGGTATTGTAAGTTTGTAAAATATTGTGTAAAAGTTTGAACGCGAAATATTATTATAATCATATTTTCATATAGAATTGTAGTAGTTGAATTGTATATTAGCTACTAAGTATGAACTTAACGGGTAGGTACTACCCGAATTTAAACTTATAAAACGCTAATATGAAGAAAAAGCTTTTATAAATGAGTTCATATTATGCTACGAAATACTATTAACTACTCTTAATATTCTATATGATTAATTTGTTCCATTTGACTATTTTGAAGGAAATGGCACCGACTACTCGACACATCGTGAATATGAATGAAGAGGAATTCCGTACTTTTCTAGCTTCAAACATAGCCGCAGTACAGGCTGCGCTACATACCAACAATAACCTTGGATCTAGCAGTACAGGAAATCGTGTAGGATGCACCTACAAAGAATTCACTGCCTGCAAACCTTTGGAATTTGATGGAACCAAAGGACCGATTGGATTGAAACGGTGGACCGAGAAGGTCGAATCGGTGTTTTCCATAAGTAAGTGTACTGAAGAGGACAAAGTAAAGTACGCTACGCATACCTTCACAGGTTCTGCGTTAATATGGTGGAATACCTATCTAGAGCAAGTGGGACAAGACGATGCGTACGCACTACCGTGGTCAGCATTCAAGCACTTGATGAACGAGAAGTACCGTCCCAGAACCGAGGTCAATAAGCTCAAGACAGAACTTAGAGGGTTACGAACCCAAGGATTTGATATTACCACGTACGAAAGACGATTCACATAATTGTGCCTATTGTGTCCGGGAGCATTCGAAGATGAGGAAGAGAAGATCGACGCGTTTGTGAAAGGATTACCGGAAAGAATCCAAGAAGATATAATTTCACACGAGCCCGCCTCCATACAACAGGCATGTAGAATGGCTCACAAACTAGTGAACCAGATTGAAGAAAGAATTAAAGAACAGACTGCTGAAGAGGCCAATGTGAAGCAAGTCAAAAGAAAGTGGGAGGAAAATGGTGATAAGAATCACCAATACAACAACAGCAATTACAACAATAATCGCAACAATTATCCCAACAATCGCAACATCAATCGCAACTACAACAAACGGCCCAACAACAACAACAATAACAACAACAACAACAACAACAACAACAACAACAACAGCAACTACAACAATCATCCCAACAATAATAATAATCGCAACAACAACAACAATAATCAGAAGCAGCTATCCCAAAGGTGTGAAAAGTATCACTCGGGGTTCTGCACCAAATTTTGCAACAAGTGTAAAAGAAATGGTCATAGCACGGCGAAGTGTGAGGTCTACGGACCAGGGGTTAATAGAACGAAAGGAACAAATGGTGTCGGAACGAGTAATGGCGGAGCAAGTAGTGTCGGAGCAAGTTATGCCAATGTAGTTTGTTATAAATGTGGAAAACCGGGCCACATTATTAGAAATTGCCCGAACCAGGAGAACACGAATGGACAAGGCCGCGGAAGAGTTTTCAATATTAATGCGGCAGAGGCACAAGAAGACCCGGAGCTTGTTACGGGTACATTTCTTATTGACAATAAATCTGCTTACGTTTTATTTGATTCGGGTGCGGATAGAAGCTATATGAGTAGAGATTTTTGTGCTAAATTAAGTTGTCCATTGACACCTTTGGATAGTAAATTTTTACTCGAATTAGCAAATGGTAAATTAATTTCAGCAGATAATATATGTCGGAATCGAGAAATTAAACTGGTTAGCGAAACATTTAAGATTGATTTGATACCAGTAGAGTTAGGGAGTTTTGATGTGATAATCGGTATGGACTGGTTGAAAGAAGTGAAAGCAGAGATCGTTTGTTACAAAAATGCAATTCGCATTATACGAGAAAAAGGAAAACCCTTAATGGTGTACGGAGAAAAGGGCAACACGAAGCTACATCTTATTAGTAATTTGAAGGCACAAAAACTAATAAGAAAAGGTTGCTATGCTGTTCTAGCACACGTCGAGAAAGTACAAACTGAAGAAAAGAGCATCAATGATGTTCCCATTGCAAAAGAATTTCCCGATGTATTTTTGAAAGAATTACCGGGATTACCCCCACATCGATCCATTGAATTTCAAATAGATCTTGTACCAGGAGCTGCACCAATAGCTCGTGCTCCTTACAGACTCGCACCCAGCGAGATGAAAGAACTGCAAAGCCAATTACAAGAACTTTTAGAGCATGGTTTCATTCGACCAAGCACATCACCGTGGGGAGCTCCTGTTTTGTTTGTCAAGAAGAAAGATGGTACATTCAGGTTGTGTATCGACTACCGAGAGTTGAACAAACTTGCCATCAAGAACCGCTACCCACTACCGAGAATCGACGACTTATTTGATCAACTACAAGGCTCGTGTCACGACCCTACTTTTTCCGTTATCTTTTTCCGTTAATTATTTAACGACCGTTAACTGTTAGTGTGCCACGTCATTTCCATGACCTATATTATTATTTTTGTAATAATATATATATAATAATTATTATGTGTTATGTGGATATATGTATTCATATTTTAAATTATACGTTTCTACGTGCCGCGGATTTCCATCCGGCGAATCTTTTCGGTTTTTAAACCAACGGTCGAGCTTCCGGGATTTTTAAATCCTAAATATTTTAAATATGATATTTTAAGGTCATATTATTAATAGGTGTATTTATATTTATTTTTCGTCGCGCGTTCGTTATCTTTCCGGATTTTTAATCGCGTAAGCGTGTTTTCGCGTTTCGGGATTCGTTCGGACTTTCGGGCCATCAGGAATTGCACATTTTTCAATGTTGGACAAGTTGGCCCACTAAGGGGCCCACCCCCTACCCAATTTGGCCGAATACTCCCAAGGGGAGGGAGTATTGGCTCCTTGTTTTCCCATTTTTGCAATTTCATTCTATTTTCATCACAAACCTAAATTTTATCTTTTTCTCTCCTCTCCTCCCTTCTAGGCCGTCGCCACCACCACCATACATCACCATCTTCACCACTTTTTATTGCTTGGATCATCAATTGGCTTGCATAATCGGATTCCTCTCGTCTTTCTCTACGCGATTACATTGATTGATTCTTGATTAGGGTATAAACCCTAACCCTAGATCTTTTCATATTTATTTATATTTCTGTATTTTGAGTTTATATTATTAGTATGATGTATATTAGTTGTTGTAATGTTGTTTGGATGCGTAGAATTACTCGTTTGCGTATGATTTCGGTTTGTAAATTTTGGACAGCAGTTTGATTCGTATATTCTGACTATATAACTGTTATGAATGTTAAAATAAAGTACATAAATGAGTTCCTCTCATCAAGACATTAATTTTAGACTCCGGATTCATGTCGTTTCGTTTCCCGGAGCCCTAGATACGCTTAATTTGGTTTTTGTTAAAGATTGAAAGGTGTTCTTGGCATGAACAAGGTTGGGTCCGACTTTGTGACCATCCTTGGTGTCTTTAGGGTGTGTCATTTGGTTAGGACTGATGGTGAGACGAATTTTTATGTTCGGGTCACCTAAATCCGAGCCACGGTTCACCCGTTGTGCCCGAATTACCGTTTTGAGTAAATTGTTTTCCCAAATGTTGTCATGGCTGATATCCACGACCTAGGGACTGTTCTTGGAGTGTTCTTGAGTTCATAATTGTGTCGGGTGGTTTGAGTAGGTGAAGTTGCATATGTGGCTTGCCCGAAACCGACACCCGGGGCTCAAGATACGACCCGGCGAACTTTTAAACTTAAAACTTATGGTTAATGATTAAACTTATGATAAAATTTATGGAATTCATTATTAATTAATTACTTACGATAAAAGAAGTAATTATTATTATTTAAAACTTATGATATAAATATTTATTATATCATTTAATTATTAATTATAATTTCATTAACATTTTAATTAGACTTATGATTAATAATACTTTTATTATTAAAGGAAAATACTTATGATAAGTATTAAATTTGTTTTTGAGAAATTATTAAAAGACTTATAATAAATATTAAATAATTATTTAATTATTATAAGACTTAATTATTATTTAATTATGACTTAATTATTAAATACTTATGATTTAATAATTTTAATTAGAAACTTATGATATGATTAATAATTCATTATTAATTAATAATACTTATGATATGATTTAAAATTTATTATAAATTAATAATATTTATATTATGATTGACATTTAATTAATTAATTAAATACTTATGTTATACTAATTATAACATTTCAACTTATATTAACTTTAATAATTCATTTTATTTAATTAAACTTATGTTAAGACTTTATTATACACATTTGACTTTAAATAACATTATAACCTATGTTATTATTATAACTTACACTTTTAAAATTAATATTGATTATGTTTGACCAAGGTTGACTTTTGAGTTGACTTTCGGTTGACTTTGACTTTCAGTTGACTTCTGTTGACTTTCTAAATAAGGAAACTTTCCTAACTTCAAAACTTTCTAAAAATAGAACTTTCTAAATTTGGAAACTTTCCAAAAATAGAAACTTTCCAAAAATAGAAACTTTCCTAAAATAGAAAACTTTCCAAAAATGGAAACCTGCTAAAAATAGAAACTTTCTAAAAATAGAAAGTGTGTGTCCTTATGCTGTTCCAATCAAACCGATGCTTGCTGAGTAATGTTCTATGCCTACTTGCAACATGTACAATAGCTATCATACTAAGACTTGGCCTAAGTTAGTTATTTATTTCGACCTGCTTTATTTATAGGTCGGCGTTGTGATCTTTCTTGATCACTTTACTTTACTTGCTGTTCGCGTGTTTGTGAGATTTCTTCAGTTGCTATTTAAGGTGAGTTATAGTCCCGTTTTTACATACTTTTCAAAGTATATTTTTGGGATGTGATTACATGCAGATTTTTATTTACGTTTAGACACAAGTAACAGTTAAATTTAATTATTCATTGTGAGTTGGACAAAAATATTCCCTAGTCTGGTAACTGTAATCATTGGTTTCTACCGGTGAACGCGAATCCTACGGATAGATCTATCGGGTTTGACAACCCCATTTCGAGCTAGTCGCGCTAGCAATTTATAATCAGAATGTTTAGTACTTCGTAATTTGTTGTAGATACACTGTCCAAGTGTATATTTTTATTGTGTTTGGCAAGGGTAAATAAAGGGTTAAGTGGTTATCAGGTGGCTCATTGATAATGGAATAATGTTTAATGTTTTCTAACATTTTTAAATCTTGTGGTCTAAAGTTTACTTATTTATTTAAACCTATAATTCACTCAACCTTTGTGTTGACAGTTTACTTGCATGTTTTCACAGGTACTTGAGTTATTTGATGCTTCCGCTGTCATTAGAAGAGTCTGCATGCATTTGGGCAGATTTTATGAAACAATTTATGAAACTTAAGTTTGCATTCTATTTTGGGTAATTTAAATTGTGGGTTTGTTGGCAATGTTTTGTGTCAACTTTTGGTTTAATATTATGGTTGGTTGGTTTTCAAACTACTTAATTTGGTTTGTTTCCTTTTTGGGGAACATTTTGAAATAAAAGAATGCAACTTTGTTTATTTAATTCATTTAAGTCCGATCAAGCTATGGGACCAACTGACGGATCCGTTAAGTGTTTTGACGGGGTCGTCACATGTGGTATCAGAGCTCTGGTTGTAGGGAACTAGGCGGTCTTAATGTGGTCAACCCGTGGTTATTAGGGTGCATTAGAGTCTAGTCTACAGCCCGACCTTTTTGCTATAGCATTATTATGCATTTCATTTCGTATAAGTTATATTATTAGCTTTCATATCTTTTGGTATATGGTTTGCGGTTTTGCTGTTTGCAGATGTCGACTTCGAGCGATAACTCTGTTGCTGCTCCTGCTCCTCCGTCTCCTGCTAGACGTCGTGCTAATCAACCGGAGATCGATGATCCTGTTCATTACTATTTTTCTACCATTACTCATATGAACCGGGCTTATAATGAGGTGACACGTATTAACGCCCTTAGTGATTGTTTGCGCACCTTGCCACATAATGAAGTTATGGACGAGATTCGTGCCGACATGGGTAACTTTATCACTTTCAAGCATAGGGTTGAGGATGCGAACCGCAAGCGTGATCGAGAAGTTAATGCTAAGTTCGAGGCTCTCGAGAGCACTGTTCGTGTGTTGAAGGAAGAGTTGGATGATGTGAAAGGGAAGTTGCGTAATTATGAGGATCCTGCTGAGACTCATGCTGGACCAGCTTATCACACCCGCTCTAAGCGAATGTGATGTGATTATTCATATTGATTATCTATTTCATCAGACTTAATGTCCTTTTTATACATACATTTTGGGTTATGTACGGCGTTTTGCCGAGGATTTTATTAAGATTTTGTTATGGGATATTTTTCATTATGTATGGATGGTTATTTTTATGACATCTATTATCATTATCATGTTTTATTTCTGATGTTGTGGCTCTTGGCATGTTATATTATGCGTAATATATGTTCATGTATGTTAGGTGCTATGTATGTTGTATGATGTTATCATAAAATATGTATGCATGTGATGGTTATTTCTATAACAATCATAACTGTCATGTTATTACTCATAGTGTTAGTTGACTAATATCTTAATGGTTAGTCTTTTCGTGTTTTGATCTATTCCTTTATGACACTAGTATTATTCTTGGTACTAACGGATGTGTTATTCTATTTTGAAGATCATGCCTCCAAGAGAGTCCACTGAAGCGCGTATGCAACGCCTGATCAATGAAGGAATTGCTGCTGCTATGGCAGCAAATGCTGATGTTAACGCCAATGTGAACAACAACGTGGGATGCTCCCACAAAACATTTATGGCTGGTCGACCTCAAGAATTCAGTGGTACGGAAGGACCAATAGGGCTTACTCGTTGGTTCGAGAAAATCGAATCTATTTTCAGGGCCAGTCGAGTCCGTGAAGAGGACAAAGTTAGTTTCGCTAGTTGCACTCTCAAGGATAGTGCCTTGACATGGTGGAACAATCTGGTTAGTAGTTTGGGAAGCGATGTAGCTTATGGTTTGGCCTGGAATGGTTTTAAGGAAAGATTGATCACCCGCTATAGACCTCGGGGTGAGCTTAAGAAGCTAGAGGTTGAGCTCAAGAATTTGAAAATGCATGGCACCGAGTTAGATGCCTATGAACGAAGGTTTTTCGAGTTAACTTTGCTGTGTCCTAGGGTTTATGCGGATGAGGACCGCAAAATTGAGGCTTACATTGATGGTTTGTCCGAGAAGATTGAACACGGGGTTGAGTCCAGTGAACCCCTGACTATTGAGGCAGCTATGTCTATGGCCCACAAACTTAATGACAAGGTGTTGAGAAGAAGCAAGACTACAGTTGTTGAAAGTAGTGAGGAGGTTGTCAAGAAGGCTGATAATGGGAAACGAAAGTGGGATAACAACCGCAATCAAAACCAAAATCAGCAGAAGAAACAGGATACCTCAGGTGCTAACAACAGAAATCAGCGTGTGTGTCCTCGTTGCTATAAAGTTCATGATGGTTACTGCACAGTTACTTGTAAGAGGTGCTCTAAGCAAGGGCACATTGCTAAAGATTGTACAGTGCTTTTGCCGGGGTCTGCTACTCCCGCGACTGGTGGTAATAATAATAATGTTGGTAATAGAGGTGGTAACGGTAACGGTAATGGGAAATCGAATAATGGAGGTAATCCGAGGGTTTGTTATGAGTGTGGGAAGCCGGGGCATTTCCGAGATGCTTGTCCCAACAAGAAGACTGCAGAGACTGCACGCGGCCGAGCGTTCAACATTAATGCTAAGGATGCGGAGGAAGATCCTAAGCTTGTTACTGGTACGTTCTCAGTCAACGATTTATCAGTTTATGTGTTATTTGATTCAGGGGCTGATTTAAGTTTCGTGTCAAGTAAATTAAGTCCGAGAATCAAAATGCCGTTAGCTCTCTTAGACAATACTTATGTTGTTGAAGTAGCTAATGGTAAGGAACTTACTGCTAAGACGGTACATCATAAGTGTAACATTAATCTGGGTGGTAGGGATTTCGAGATAGATTTGATACCGATTGAACTTGGTAGTTTTGATATTGTTATTGGTATGGATTGGTTGTCCGCGAACCGTGCCGAGATCGTCTGTTATGATAAGGCTATTCGTATTACTGATGTGATTGGAGAGCCACTGATGGTCTTTGGAGATAAGAAATGCACACAGTTAAACCTTATTAGCTGTATGAAAGTTCGTAAACATCTCCGCAAGGGCTGTCATGCTATCCTTGCTCATGTTGTTGATCCTAGTAAGGAAGTAAAGAACGTTGATGACGTTCATATTGTTAGGGATTTTCCCGAGGTGTTTCCCGATGACTTACCTGGCCTTCCGCCGCAACGCGCGGTAGAATTCCAAATTGATCTTGTTCCCGGCGCTGCTCCTGTAGCACGTGCTCCTTATCGTCTTGCGCCTTCTGAACTTCAAGAATTGTCAAGTCAACTCCGTGAGTTGTTAGACAAGGGTTTTATTCGTCCTAGTTCGTCCCCTTGGGGAGCTCCTGTTCTGTTTGTTAAGAAGAAGGATGGTTCTTTTCGTTTATGCATTGATTATCGTGAACTGAATAAGCTCACTGTTAAAAATCGTTATCCTCTTCCGAGAATTGATGATCTGTTCGATCAGCTTCAGGGTTCTTCTGTTTATTCAAAAATTGATCTTCGTTCTGGCTATCATCAGTTGCGTGTTAAAGAATCTGATGTTTCAAAAACTGCTTTTCGCACCCGTTACGGTCACTTTGAATTTCTTGTTATGCCGTTCGGATTGACAAATGCACCTGCTGTGTTCATGGACCTCATGAACCGTGTGTGTAGACCCTATCTGGACAAGTTCGTTATTGTTTTCATCGACGACATTCTTATCTATTCTAAGAGTGATGAAGAGCACGAAGAACACTTGAGGATAGTGCTTGATTTGTTAAAGAAAGAAGAGTTGTACGCTAAGTTCTCTAAGTGCGCTTTTTGGTTAAGAGAAGTTCAGTTCCTTGGTCACATTGTTAGCAAACAAGGAATACAAGTTGATCCTGCTAAAATTGAGGCGATTGAAAAGTGGGAAATCCCGAAAACTCCTACTCAAATTCGTCAGTTCTTAGGATTGGCAGGTTACTATCGAAGGTTCATCCAGGATTTCTCTCGTATAGCGAAACCTCTGACTGCTTTAACGCATAAAGGGAAAAAGTATGAGTGGAAGGATGAACAGGAGAATGCTTTTCAGATTTTGAAGAAGAAACTGACTACCGCTCCGATATTGTCTTTACCGGAGGGTAATGATGATTTTGTTGTTTATTGTGACGCATCACGTCAGTTGAAGATTCACGAGCAGAACTATACAACTCATGATTTAGAGTTGGGGGCCGTTGTTTTTGCACTTAAGATTTGGAGACATTATTTGTATGGGGTCAAGAGTACTGTGTACACAGATCACAAAAGTCTTCAACATATCCTCGATCAGAAACAGTTGAACATGAGACAACGAAGATGGATTGAGACGTTGAATGATTACGATTGTGACCTTTTGTATCACCCGGGAAAGGCCAATGTTGTGGCTGATGCATTGAGTCGTAAAGAAAGGACTGAACCTCGCAGGGTTAGGGCCTTGAATATGACAGTTAGATCAAACCTCGCAAGGCAGATTCTTGAGGCACAACAAGAAGCCTTAAAGGAAGAGAATTTTGTGAAAGAGAACGTGAGAGGTATGGCTAAGAAATTTGAGATTCGAGCAGATGGTACTAGGTACTTTGTAGGACGTCTTTGGGTTCCGAAGTTTGGTGAACTACGACAACTTGTTTTGGATGAGGCTCATAAGTCTAGGTACTCTATTCATCCTGGTTCAGGGAAGATGTACCATGATCTTAAGGAGCTGTATTGGTGGCCAAATTTGAAAGGTGATGTGGCTACATATGTGGCTAAGTGTTTGACCTGTTCTAAGGTCAAGGCTGAACATCAAAAACCGTCCGGATTGTTGGTGCAACCAGAAATTCCCGAGTGGAAGTGGGAAGGTATCACTATGGATTTTATTACTAAGTTACCAAGAGTTTCGGGTGGCTACGATGCGATTTGGGTGATTGTAGATCGACTCACTAAGTCGGCTCACTTTTTGCCGATTAGGGAAACCGATTCCATGGAGAAACTCACCCGTTTGTATTTGAAAGAGATTGTTTCGAGGCATGGTGTTCCCGTTTCTATAATTTCCGACAGAGATAGTCGATTTGTATCGAGATTTTGGCAATCGTTGCAAGAAGCCTTGGGCACTAGATTGGATATGAGCACCGCTTATCATCCTCAAACGGATGGTCAAAGTGAGAGGACCATTCAGACATTAGAAGATATGTTGCGAGCTTGTGTGATTGATTTTGGAAATGGGTGGGATAGGTATTTGCCGTTAGCTGAGTTTTCTTATAACAACAGCTACCACGCAAGTATTAAAGCCGCACCGTTTGAAGCTTTGTACGGTAGGTAGTGTAGATCTCGTATTTGTTGGAATGAGGTTGGGGATGCTCAACTTACAGGTCCAGAGATTATTCACGAGACTACTGAGAAGATTGTTCAAATTAAAGAAAGGTTAAGAACTGCTAGAAGTCGGCAAAAGAGTTATGCCGACAAAGGAAGGAAAGATGTTGAATTTCAAGTTGGTGATCGTGTTATGTTAAAAGTTTCGCCTTGGAAGGGTGTTATTCGTTTTGGTAAAAGAGGGAAGTTAAGTCCTCGTTTCGTGGGACCGTTTGAGATCATTGAAAGAGTTGGACCGGTGGCTTATCGTTTGAAGTTGCCACAAGAACTCAGTGCTGTTCACGATGTTTTCCATATTTCGAACTTAAAGAAGTGTTTGGCTGAATTTGATCAGACTATTCCTTTGGAGGAACTTCAGGTTGACAAGCAATTGCATTTTATTGAGGAGCCAGTTGAGATCATGGACCGAGAGGTTAAGACTCTTAAACAGAGCAGAATTCCTATTGTTCGGGTCCGATGGAACGCTAGACGCGGTCCCGAGTTCACTTGGGAGCGTGAAGACCAAATGAAGCAGAAGTATCCGCATTTGTTCTCAGATGCCGAGTCAACCCCTGCGCCTGCTTAAATTTCGGGACGAAATTTCCGTAACGGGGAGGTACTGTCACGACCCTACTTTTTCCGTTATCTTTTTCCGTTAATTATTTAACGACCGTTAACTGTTAGTGTGCCACGTCATTTCCATGACCTATATTATTATTTTTGTAATAATATATATATAATAATTATTATGTGTTATGTGGATATATGTATTCATATTTTAAATTATACGTTTCTACGTGCCGCGGATTTCCATCCGGCGAATCTTTTCGGTTTTTAAACCAACGGTCGAGCTTCCGGGATTTTTAAATCCTAAATATTTTAAATATGATATTTTAAGGTCATATTATTAATAGGTGTATTTATATTTATTTTTCGTCGCGCGTTCGTTATCTTTCCGGATTTTTAATCGCGTAAGCGTGTTTTCGCGTTTCGGGATTCGTTCGGACTTTCGGGCCATCAGGAATTGCACGTTTTTCAATGTTGGACAAGTTGGCCCACTAAGGGGCCCACCCCCTACCCAATTCGGCCGAATACTCCCAAGGGGAGGGAGTATTGGCTCCTTGTTTTCCCATTTTTGCAATTTCATTCTATTTTCATCACAAACCTAAATTTTATCTTTTTCTCTCCTCTCCTCCCTTCTAGGCCGTCGCCACCACCACCATACATCACCATCTTCACCACTTTTTATTGCTTGGATCATCAATTGGCTTGCATAATCGGATTCCTCTCGTCTTTCTCTACGCGATTACATTGATTGATTCTTGATTAGGGTATAAACCCTAACCCTAGATCTTTTCATATTTATTTATATTTCTGTATTTTGAGTTTATATTATTAGTATGATGTATATTAGTTGTTGTAATGTTGTTTGGATGCGTAGAATTACTCGTTTGCGTATGATTTCGGTTTGTAAATTTTGGACAGCAGTTTGATTCGTATATTCTGACTATATAACTGTTATGAATGTTAAAATAAAGTACATAAATGAGTTCCTCTCATCAAGACATTAATTTTAGACTCCGGATTCATGTCGTTTCGTTTCCCGGAGCCCTAGATACGCTTAATTTGGTTTTTGTTAAAGATTGAAAGGTGTTCTTGGCATGAACAAGGTTGGGTCCGACTTTGTGACCATCCTTGGTGTCTTTAGGGTGTGTCATTTGGTTAGGACTGATGGTGAGACGAATTTTTATGTTCGGGTCACCTAAATCCGAGCCACGGTTCACCCGTTGTGCCCGAATTACCGTTTTGAGTAAATTGTTTTCCCAAATGTTGTCATGGCTGATATCCACGACCTAGGGACTGTTCTTGGAGTGTTCTTGAGTTCATAATTGTGTCGGGTGGTTTGAGTAGGTGAAGTTGCATATGTGGCTTGCCCGAAACCGACACCCGGGGCTCAAGATACGACCCGGCGAACTTTTAAACTTAAAACTTATGGTTAATGATTAAACTTATGATAAAATTTATGGAATTCATTATTAATTAATTACTTACGATAAAAGAAGTAATTATTATTATTTAAAACTTATGATATAAATATTTATTATATCATTTAATTATTAATTATAATTTCATTAACATTTTAATTAGACTTATGATTAATAATACTTTTATTATTAAAGGAAAATACTTATGATAAGTATTAAATTTGTTTTTGAGAAATTATTAAAAGACTTATAATAAATATTAAATAATTATTTAATTATTATAAGACTTAATTATTATTTAATTATGACTTAATTATTAAATACTTATGATTTAATAATTTTAATTAGAAACTTATGATATGATTAATAATTCATTATTAATTAATAATACTTATGATATGATTTAAAATTTATTATAAATTAATAATATTTATATTATGATTGACATTTAATTAATTAATTAAATACTTATGTTATACTAATTATAACATTTCAACTTATATTAACTTTAATAATTCATTTTATTTAATTAAACTTATGTTAAGACTTTATTATACACATTTGACTTTAAATAACATTATAACCTATGTTATTATTATAACTTACACTTTTAAAATTAATATTGATTATGTTTGACCAAGGTTGACTTTTGAGTTGACTTTCGGTTGACTTTGACTTTCAGTTGACTTCTGTTGACTTTCTAAATAAGGAAACTTTCCTAACTTCAAAACTTTCTAAAAATAGAACTTTCTAAATTTGGAAACTTTCCAAAAATAGAAACTTTCCAAAAATAGAAACTTTCCTAAAATAGAAAACTTTCCAAAAATGGAAACCTGCTAAAAATAGAAACTTTCTAAAAATAGAAAGTGTGTGTCCTTATGCTGTTCCAATCAAACCGATGCTTGCTGAGTAATGTTCTATGCCTACTTGCAACATGTACAATAGCTATCATACTAAGACTTGGCCTAAGTTAGTTATTTATTTCGACCTGCTTTATTTATAGGTCGGCGTTGTGATCTTTCTTGATCACTTTACTTTACTTGCTGTTCGCGTGTTTGTGAGATTTCTTCAGTTGCTATTTAAGGTGAGTTATAGTCCCGTTTTTACATACTTTTCAAAGTATATTTTTGGGATGTGATTACATGCAGATTTTTATTTACGTTTAGACACAAGTAACAGTTAAATTTAATTATTCATTGTGAGTTGGACAAAAATATTCCCTAGTCTGGTAACTGTAATCATTGGTTTCTACCGGTGAACGCGAATCCTACGGATAGATCTATCGGGTTTGACAACCCCATTTCGAGCTAGTCGCGCTAGCAATTTATAATCGGAATGTTTAGTACTTCGTAATTTGTTGTAGATACACTGTCCAAGTGTATATTTTTATTGTGTTTGGCAAGGGTAAATAAAGGGTTAAGTGGTTACCAGGTGGCTCATTGATAATGGAATAATGTTTAATGTTTTCTAACATTTTTAAATCTTGTGGTCTAAAGTTTACTTATTTATTTAAACCTATAATTCACTCAACCTTTGTGTTGACAGTTTACTTGCATGTTTTCACAGGTACTTGAGTTATTTGATGCTTCCGCTGTCATTAGAAGAGTCTGCATGCATTTGGGCAGATTTTATGAAACAATTTATGAAACTTAAGTTTGCATTCTATTTTGGGTAATTTAAATTGTGGGTTTGTTAGCAATGTTTTGTGTCAACTTTTGGTTTAATATTATGGTTGGTTGGTTTTCAAACTACTTAATTTGGTTTGTTTCCTTTTTGGGGAACATTTTGAAATAAAAGAATGCAACTTTGTTTATTTAATTCATTTAAGTCCGATCAAGCTATGGGACCAACTGACGGATCCGTTAAGTGTTTTGACGGGGTCGTCACAGCTCGTCTGTTTATTCAAAGATTGACTTACGTTCCGGGTATCATCAAATGCGGGTGAAAGAAGATGATATTCCAAAGACTGCTTTCAAAACACGTTACGGTCATTACGAGTTTATGGTCATGCCATTTGGTTTAACTAATGCACCAGCAGTGTTCATGGACCTTATGAACCGAGTGTGTGGACCATACTGAAATGTCCCGTTCTTATTGATTAAAAACGTTCCATATTAATTGATTTCGTTGCGAGGTTTTGACCTCTATATGAGACGTTTTTCAAAGACTGCATTCATTTTTAAAACAAACCATAACCTTTATTTCATAAATAAAGGTTTAAAAAGCTTTACGTAGATTATCAAATAATGATAATCTAAAATATCCTGTTTACACACGACCATTACATAATGGTTTACAATACAAATATGTTACATCGAAATCAGTTTCTTGAATGCAGTTTTTACACAATATCATACAAACATGGACTCCAAATCTTGTCCTTATTTTAGTATGCAACAGCGGAAGCTCTTAATATTCACCTGAGAATAAACATGCTTTAAACGTCAACAAAAATGTTGGTGAGTTATAGGTTTAACCTATATATATCAAATCGTAACAATAGACCACAAGATTTCATATTTCAATACACATCCCATACATAGAGATAAAAATCATTCATATGGTGAACACCTGGTAACCGACAATAACAAGATGCATATATAAGAATATCCCCATCATTCCGGGACACCCTTCGGATATGATATAAATTTCGAAGTACTAAAGCATCCGGTACTTTGGATGGGGTTTGTTAGGCCCAATAGATCTATCTTTAGGATTCGCGTCAATTAGGGTGTCTGTTCCCTAATTCTTAGATTACCAGACTTAATAAAAAGGGGCATATTCGATTTCGATAATTCAACCATAGAATGTAGTTTCACGTACTTGTGTCTATTTTGTAAATCATTTATAAAACCTGCATGTATTCTCATCCCAAAAATATTAGATTTTAAAAGTGGGACTATAACTCACTTTCACAGATTTTTACTTCGTCGGGAAGTAAGACTTGGCCACTGTTGATTCACGAACCTATAACAATATATACATATATATTAAAGTATGTTCAAAATATATTTACAACACTTTTAATATATTTTGATGTTTTAAGTTTATTAAGTCAGCTGTCCTCGTTAGTAACCTATAACTAGTTGTCCACAGTTAGATGTACAGAAATAAATCGATAAATATTATCTTGAATCAATCCACGACCCAGTGTATACGTATCTCAGTATTGATCACAACTCAAACTATATATATTTTGGAATCAACCTCAACCCTGTATAGCTAACTCCAACATTCACATATAGAGTGTCTATGGTTGTTCCGAAATATATATAGATGTGTCGACATGATAGGTTGAAACATTGTATACGTGTCTATGGTATCTCAAGATTACATAATATACAATACAAGTTGATTAAGTTATGGTTGGAATAGATTTGTTACCAATTTTCACGTAGCTAAAATGAGAAAAATTATCCAATCTTGTTTTACCCATAACTTCTTCATTTTAAATCCGTTTTGAGTGAATCAAATTGCTATGGTTTCATATTGAACTCTATTTTATGAATCTAAACAGAAAATGTATAGGTTTATAGTCGGAAAAATAAGTTACAAGTCGTTTTTGTAAAGGTAGTCATTTCAGTCGAAAGAACGACGTCTAGATGACCATTTTAGAAAACATACTTCCACTTTGAGTTTAACCATAATTTTTGGATATAGTTTCATGTTCATAATAAAAATCATTTTCTCAGAATAACAACTTTTAAATCAAAGTTTATCATAGTTTTTAATTAACTAACCCAAAACAGCCCGCGGTGTTACTACGACGGCGTAAATCCGGTTTTACGGTGTTTTTCGTGTTTCCAGGTTTTAAGTCATTAAGTTAGCATATCATATAGATATAGAACATGTGTTTAGTTTATTTTAAAAGTCAAGTTAGAAGGATTAACTTTTGTTTGCGAACAAGTTTAGAATTAACTAAACTATGTTCTAGTGATTACAAGTTTAAACCTTCGAATAAGATAGCTTTATATGTATGAATCGAATGATGTTATGAACATCATTACTACCTTAATTTCCTTGGATAAACCTACTGGAAAAGAGAAAAATGGATCTAGCTTCAATGGATCCTTGGATGGCTCGAAGTTCTTGAAGCAGAATCATGACACGAAAACAAGTTCAAGTAAGATCATCACTTGAAATAAGATTGTTATAGTTATAGAAATTGAACCAAAGTTTGAATATGATTATTACCTTGTATTAGAATGATAACCTACTGTAAGAAACAAAGATTTCTTGAGGTTGGATGATCACCTTACAAGATTGGAAGTGAGCTAGCAAACTTGAAAGTATTCTTGATTTTATGAAACTAGAACTTTTGGAATTTATGAAGAACACTTAGAACTTGAAGATAGAACTTGAGAGAGATCAATTAGATGAAGAAAATTGAAGAATGAAAGTGTTTGTAGGTGTTTTTGGTCGTTGGTGTATGGATTAGATATAAAGGATATGTAATTTTGTTTTCATGTAAATAAGTCATGAATGATTACTCATATTTTTGTAATTTTATGAGATATTTCATGCTAGTTGCCAAATGATGGTTCCCACATGTGTTAGGTGACTCACATGGGCTGCTAAGAGCTGATCATTGGAGTGTATATACCAATAGTACATACATCTAAAAGCTGTGTATTGTACGAGTACGAATACGGGTGCATACGAGTAGAATTGTTGATGAAACTGAACGAGGATGTAATTGTAAGCATTTTTGTTAAGTAGAAGTATTTTGATAAGTGTATTGAAGTCTTTCAAAAGTGTATAAATACATATTAAAACACTACATGTATATACATTTTAACTGAGTCGTTAAGTCATCGTTAGTCGTTACATGTAAGTGTTGTTTTGAAACCTTTAGGTTAACGATCTTGTTAAATGTTGTTAACCCAATGTTTATAATATCAAATTAGATTTTAAATTATTATATTATCATGATATTATCATGTATGAATATCTCTTAATATGATATATATACATTAAATGTCTTTACAACGATAATCGTTACATATATGTCTCGTTTAAAAATCATTAAGTTAGTAGTCTTGTTTTTACATATGTAGTTCATTGTTAATATACTTTATGATATGTTTTCTTATCATAGTATCATGTTAACTATATATATATATCCATATATATGTCATCATATAGTTTTTACAAGTTTTAACGTTCGTGAATCACCGATCAACTTGGGTGGTCAATTGTCTATATGAAACATATTTCAATTAATCAAGTCTTAACAAGTTTGATTGCTTAACATGTTGGAAACATTTAATCATGTAAATATAAATCTCAATTAATATATATAAACATGGAAAAGTTCGGGTCACTACAGTACCTACCCGTTAAATAAATTTCGTCCCGAAATTTTAAGCTGTTGAAGGTGTTGACGAATCTTCTGGAAATAGATGCGGGTATTTCTTCTTCATCTGATCTTCACGCTCCCAGGTGAACTCGGGTCCTCTACGAGCATTCCATCGAACCTTAACAATTGGTATCTTGTTTTGCTTAAGTCTTTTAACCTCACGATCCATTATTTCGACGGGTTCTTCGATGAATTGAAGTTTTTCGTTGATTTGGATTTCATCTAACGGAATAGTGAGATCTTCTTTAGCAAAACATTTCTTTAAATTCGAGACGTGGAAAGTGTTATGTACAGCCGCGAGTTGTTGAGGTAACTCTAGTCGGTAAGCTACTGGTCCGACCCGATCAATAATCTTGAATGGTCCAATATACCTTGGATTTAATTTCCCTCGTTTACCAAATCGAACAACGCCTTTCCAAGGTGCAACTTTAAGCATGACCATCTCTCCAATTTCAAATTCTATATCTTTTCTTTTAATGTCAGCGTAGCTCTTTTGTCGACTTTGGGCGGTTTTCAACCGTTGTTGAATTTGGATGATCTTCTCGGTAGTTTCTTGTATAATCTCCGGACCCGTAATCTGTCTATCCCCCACTTCACTCCAACAAATCGGAGACCTGCACTTTCTACCATAAAGTGCTTCAAACGGCGCCATCTCAATGCTTGAATGGTAGCTGTTGTTGTAGGAAAATTCTGCTAACGGTAGATGTCGATCCCAACTGTTTCCGAAATCAATAACACATGCTCGTAGCATGTCTTCAAGCGTTTGTATCGTCCTTTCGCTCTGCCCATCAGTTTGTGGATGATAGGCAGTACTCATGTCTAGACGAGTTCCTAATGCTTGCTGTAATGTCTGCCAGAATCTTGAAATAAATCTGCCATCCCTATCAGAGATAATAGAGATTGGTATTCCATGTCTGGAGACGACTTCCTTCAAATACAGTCGTGCTAACTTCTCCATCTTGTCATCTTCTCTTATTGGTAGGAAGTGTGCTGATTTGGTGAGACGATCAACTATTACCCAAATAGTATCAAAACCACTTGCAGTCCTTGGCAATTTAGTGATGAAATCCATGGTAATGTTTTCCCATTTCCATTCCGGGATTTCGGGTTGTTGAAGTAGACCTGATGGTTTCTGATGCTCAGCTTTGACCTTAGAACACGTCAAACATTCTCCTACGTATTTAGCAACATCGGCTTTCATACCCGGCCACCAAAAATGTTTCTTGAGATCCTTGTACATCTTCCCCGTTCCAGGATGTATTGAGTATCTGGTTTTATGAGCTTCTCTAAGTACCATTTCTCTCATATCTCCAAATTTTGGTACCCAAATCCTTTCAGCCCTATACCGGGTTCCGTCTTCCCGAATATTAAGATGCTTCTCCGATCCTTTGGGTATTTCATCCTTTAAATTTCCCTCTTTTAAAGCTCCTTGTTGCGCCTCCTTTATTTGAGTAGTAATGTTATTATGAATCATTATATTCATAGATTTTACTCGAATGGGTTCTCTGTCCTTCCTGCTCAAGGCATCGGCTACCACATTTGCCTTCCCCGGGTGGTAACGAATCTCAAAGTCGTAATCATTCAATAATTCAATCCACCTACGCTGCCTCATATTCAGTTGTTTCTGATTAAATATGTGTTGAAGACTTTTGTGGTCGGTATATATAATACTTTTGACCCCATATAAGTAGTGCCTCCAAGTCTTTAATGCAAAAACAACCGCGCCTAATTCCAAATCATGCGTCGTATAATTTTGTTCGTGAATCTTCAATTGTCTAGACGCATAAGCAATCACCTTCGTTCGTTGCATTAATACACAACCGAGACCTTGCTTTGATGCATCACAATAAATCACAAAATCATCATTCCCTTCAGGCAATGACAATATAGGTGCCGTAGTTAGCTTTTTCTTCAATAACTGAAACGCTTTCTCTTGTTCATCATTCCATTCAAATTTCTTCCCTTTATGCGTTAATGCAGTCAAGGGTTTTGCTATTCTGGAAAAGTCTTGGATGAACCTTCTGTAGTAACCAGCTAGTCCTAAAAACTGGCGTATGTGTTTCGGAGTTTTCGGGGTTTCCCACTTTTCAACAGTTTCTATCTTTGCCGGATCCACCTTAATACCTTCTTTGTTCACTATGTGACCGAGGAATTGAACTTCTTCCAACCAAAATGCACACTTTGAAAACTTAGCGTACAATTCTTCCTTCCTCAATACTTCTAACACCTTTCTCAAATGTTCACCGTGTTCTTGGTCATTCTTTGAGTAAATAAGTATGTCATCAATGAAAACAATGACAAACTTGTCAAGGTATGGTCCACACACTCGGTTCATAAGGTCCATGAACACAGCTGGTGCATTAGTTAAACCAAACGGCATGACCATAAACTCGTAATGACCGTAACGTGTTCTGAAAGCAGTCTTTGGAATATCATCTTCTTTCACCCGCATTTGATGATACCCGGAACGTAAGTCAATCTTTGAATAAACAGACGAGCCTTGTAGTTGATCAAATAAGTCGTCGATTCTCGGTAGTGGGTAGCGGTTCTTGATGGTAAGTTTGTTCAACTCTCGGTAGTCGATACACAACCTGAATGTACCATCTTTCTTCTTGACAAACAAAACAGGAGCTCCCCACGGTGATGTGCTTGGTCGAATGAAACCACGCTCTAAAAGTTCTTGTAATTGGCTTTGCAGTTCTTTCATCTCGCTGGGTGCGAGTCTGTAAGGAGCACGAGCTATTGGTGCAGCTCCTGGTACAAGATCTATTTGAAATTCAACGGATCGATGTGGGGGTAATCCCGGTAATTCTTTCGGAAATACATCGGGAAATTCTTTTGCAATGGGAACATCATTGATGCTCTTTTCTTCAGTTTGTACTTTCTCGACGTGTGCTAGAACAGCATAGCAACCTTTTCTTATTAGTTTTTGTGCCTTCAAATTACTAATAAGATGTAGCTTCGTGTTGCCCTTTTCTCCGTACACCATTAAGGGTTTTTCTTTTTCTCGTATAATGCGAATTGCATTTTTGTAACAAACGATCTCCGCTTTCACTTCTTTCAACCAGTCCATACCGATTATCACATCAAAACTCCCTAACTCTACTGGTATCAAATCAATCTTAAATGTTTCGCTAACCAGTTTAATTTCTCGATTCCGACATATATTATCTGCTGAAATTAATTTACCATTTGCTAATTCGAGTAAAAATTTACTATCCAAAGGCGTCAATGGACAACTTAATTTAGCACAAAAATCTCTACTCATATAGCTTCTATCCGCACCCGAATCAAATAAAACGTAAGCAGATTTATTGTCAATAAGAAACGTACCCGTAACAAGCTCCGGGTCTTCCTGTGCCTCTATCGCATTAATATTAAAAACTCTTCCACGGCCTTGTCCATTCGTGTTCTCCTGGTTCGGGCAATTTCTAATAATGTGGCCTGGTTTTCCACATTTATAACAAACTACATTGGCATAACTTGCTCCGACACTACTTGCTCCGCCATTACTCGTTCCGACACCATTTGTTCCTTTCGTTCTATTAGCCCCTGGTCCGTAGACCTCACACTTCGCCGCGCTATGACCATTTCTTTTACACTTGTTGCAAAATTTGGTGCAGAACCCCGAGTGATTCTTTTCACACCTTTGGCATAGCTGCTTCTGATTGTTGTTGTTGTTGTTGCGGTTATTATTGTTGTTGGGATGATTGTTGTAGTTGCTGTTGTTGTTGTTGTTGTTGTTGTTGGTCCGTTTGTTGTAGTTGCGATTGATGTTGCGATTGTTGGGATAATTGTTGCGATTATTGTTGTAATTACTGTTGTTGTTGTATTGGTGATTCTTATCACCGTTTTCCTCCCACTTTCTTTTGACTTGCTTCACATTGGCCTCTTCAGCAGTCTGTTCTTTAATTCTTTCTTCAATCTGGTTCACTAGTTTGTGAGCCATTCTACATGCCTGTTGTATGGAGGCGGGCTCGTGTGAACTTATATCTTCTTGGATTCTTTCCGGTAATCCTTTCACAAACGCGTTGATCTTCTCTTCCTCATCTTCGAATGCTCCCGGACACAATAGGCACAATTCTGTGAATCGTCTTTCGTACGTGGTAATATCAAATCCTTGGGTTCGTAACCCTCTAAGTTCTGTCTTGAGCTTATTGACCTCGGTTCTGGGACGGTACTTCTCGTTCATCAAGTGCTTGAATGCTGACCACGGTAGTGCGTACGCATCGTCTTGTCCCACTTGCTCTAGATAGGTATTCCACCATGTTAACGCAGAACCTGTGAAGGTATGCGTAGCGTACTTCACTTTGTCCTCTTCAGTACACTTACTTATGGCAAACACCGATTCAACCTTCTCGGTCCACCGTTTCAATCCGATCGGTCCTTCAGTTCCATCAAATTCCAAAGGTTTGCAGGCAGTGAATTCTTTGTAGGTGCATCCTACACGATTTCCTGTACTGCTAGATCCAAGGTTATTGTTGGTATGTAGCGCAGCCTGTACTGCGGCTATGTTTGAAGCTAGAAAAGTACGGAATTCCTCTTCATTCATATTCACGGTGTGTCGAGTAGTCGGTGCCATTTCCTTCAAAATAGTTAAATGGAACAAGTTAATCATACAGAATATTAAGAGTAGTTAATAGTATTTCGTAGCATAATATGAACTCATTTATAAAAGCTTTTTCTTCATATTAGCGTTTTATAAGTTTAAATTCGGGTAGTACCTACCCGTTAAGTTCATACTTAGTAGCTAATATACAATTCAACTACTACAATTCTATATGAAAAACTGATTGTAATAATATTTCGCGTTCAAACTTTTATACAATATTTTACAAACTTACAATACCGCTTATTTTACATAAAGCATGAAATATAGCACACAATAACTTTGATACAAGATAGTTGTGAAGACAATTCTAGCTAGTACACAAGTCGTTCAGCAAAGGCAATAAAGACACGTAATTCATACGACCAGAAACAAGTCATGCATTCTGGTTTTACTAGGACTACTTCCCATCCTTGGTCTTGTGCAACATAACCGTTATGGCCGTTGATAAGACAGCGTGTTGTAGCGTCATCAAAGGGATGAGGGTTACGTAATGTCCAACAGTCCCGTAATAATCTAAAAACCTCATTTCTTACCCCAATTACTGACTCCGTCACTTGTGGAAACGTTTTGTTTAATAGTTGTAGCCCGATGTTCTTGTTCTCACTTTGGTGAGAAGCGAACATTACTAATCCGTAAGCATAACATGCTTCTTTATGTTGCATGTTAGCCGCTTTTTCTAAATCACGAAGTCCAATATTCGGATATATTGAGTCAAAATAATTTCTTAACCCGTTGCGTAAAATAGCATTTGGGTTCCCCGCAATATATGCGTCAAAGTAAACACATCGTAACTTATGGGTTTCCCAATGTGATATCCCCCATCTTTCAAACGAAAGTCTCTTATAAACCAAGACATTCTTGGAACGTTCTTCGAATGTCTTACAAACTGATCTCGCCTTAAATAGTTGTGCCGAAGAATTCTGGCCGACTCTAGACAAGATTTCATCAATCATGTCTCCGGGTAGGTCTCTTAAAATATTGGGTTGTCTATCCATTTTGTGTTTTTAAACTGTAAAATAGACAAGAGTTAGTTTCATAAAAAAATACTTATTAATACAAGCAATTTTTACATATATCATAAAGAATACGAACACTATATTACATATATTACACCACACGAATACAACTATCTTATTCCGACTCGCTCGTTTCTTCTTCTTCGGTTTTGGTTCGTTTTGCCAAGTTTCTAGGGATATATGATGTTCCCCTAATACGAGCCGTCGTGATCCACATTGGTTTAGAAAAACCTGGTGGTTTAGAGGTTCCCGGGTCATTGTTACAACTTAAGGACTTCGGGGGTTGACGATACATATAAAGTTCATCGGGGTTGGAATTAGATTTCTCTATTTTTATGCCCTTTCCCTTATTATTTTCTTTTGCCTTTTTAAATTCAGTTGGGGTAATTTCTATAACATCATCGGAATTCTCGTCGGAATCCGATTCATCGGAGAATTGGTAATCCTCCCAATATTTTGCTTCCTTGGCGGAAACACCATTGACCATAATTAACCTTGGTCGGTTGGTTGAGGATTTTCTTTTACTTAACCGTTTTATTATTTCCCCCACCGGTTCTATTTCTTCATCCGGTTCCGATTCTTCTTCCGGTTCCGATTCTTCTTCCGGTTCCGACTCTTCTTCCGGTTCCTCTTCGGGAACTTGTGAATCAGTCCACAAATCATTCCAATTTACATTTGACTCTTCATTATTATTAGGTGAGTCAATGGGACTTGTTCTAGAGGTAGACATCTATCACATAATATCAAACGCGTTAAGAGATTAATATATCACATAATATTCACATGTTAAAAATATATAGTTTCCAACAAAATTTGTTAAGCAATCATTTTTCAAGTAAACACGGTCGAAGTCCAGACTCACTAATGCATCCTAACAAACTCGATAAGACACACTAATGCAAAATTCTGGTTCTCTAAGACCAACGCTCGGATACCAACTGAAATGTCCCGTTCTTATTGATTAAAAACGTTCCATATTAATTGATTTCGTTGCGAGGTTTTGACCTCTATATGAGACGTTTTTCAAAGACTGCATTCATTTTTAAAACAAACCATAACCTTTATTTCATAAATAAAGGTTTAAAAAGCTTTACGTAGATTATCAAATAATGATAATCTAAAATATCCTGTTTACACACGACCATTACATAATGGTTTACAATACAAATATGTTACATCGAAATCAGTTTCTTGAATGCAGTTTTTACACAATATCATACAAACATGGACTCCAAATCTTGTCCTTATTTTAGTATGCAACAGCGGAAGCTCTTAATATTCACCTGAGAATAAACATGCTTTAAACGTCAACAAAAATGTTGGTGAGTTATAGGTTTAACCTATATATATCAAATCGTAACAATAGACCACAAGATTTCATATTTCAATACACATCCCATACATAGAGATAAAAATCATTCATATGGTGAACACCTGGTAACCGACAATAACAAGATGCATATATAAGAATATCCCCATCATTCCGGGACACCCTTCGGATATGATATAAATTTCGAAGTACTAAAGCATCCGGTACTTTGGATGGGGTTTGTTAGGCCCAATAGATCTATCTTTAGGATTCGCGTCAATTAGGGTGTCTGTTCCCTAATTCTTAGATTACCAGACTTAATAAAAAGGGGCATATTCGATTTCGATAATTCAACCATAGAATGTAGTTTCACGTACTTGTGTCTATTTTGTAAATCATTTATAAAACCTGCATGTATTCTCATCCCAAAAATATTAGATTTTAAAAGTGGGACTATAACTCACTTTCACAGATTTTTACTTCGTCGGGAAGTAAGACTTGGCCACTGTTGATTCACGAACCTATAACAATATATACATATATATTAAAGTATGTTCAAAATATATTTACAACACTTTTAATATATTTTGATGTTTTAAGTTTATTAAGTCAGCTGTCCTCGTTAGTAACCTATAACTAGTTGTCCACAGTTAGATGTACAGAAATAAATCGATAAATATTATCTTGAATCAATCCACGACCCAGTGTATACGTATCTCAGTATTGATCACAACTCAAACTATATATATTTTGGAATCAACCTCAACCCTGTATAGCTAACTCCAACATTCACATATAGAGTGTCTATGGTTGTTCCGAAATATATATAGATGTGTCGACATGATAGGTCGAAACATTGTATACGTGTCTATGGTATCTCAAGATTACATAATATACAATACAAGTTGATTAAGTTATGGTTGGAATAGATTTGTTACCAATTTTCACGTAGCTAAAATGAGAAAAATTATCCAATCTTGTTTTACCCATAACTTCTTCATTTTAAATCCGTTTTGAGTGAATCAAATTGCTATGGTTTCATATTGAACTCTATTTTATGAATCTAAACAGAAAATGTATAGGTTTATAGTCGGAAAAATAAGTTACAAGTCGTTTTTGTAAAGGTAGTCATTTCAGTCGAAAGAACGACGTCTAGATGACCATTTTAGAAAACATACTTCCACTTTGAGTTTAACCATAATTTTTGGATATAGTTTCATGTTCATAATAAAAATCATTTTCTCAGAATAACAACTTTTAAATCAAAGTTTATCATAGTTTTTAATTAACTAACCCAAAACAGCCCGCGGTGTTACTACGACGGCGTAAATCCGGTTTTACGGTGTTTTTCGTGTTTCCAGGTTTTAAGTCATTAAGTTAGCATATCATATAGATATAGAACATGTGTTTAGTTTATTTTAAAAGTCAAGTTAGAAGGATTAACTTTTGTTTGCGAACAAGTTTAGAATTAACTAAACTATGTTCTAGTGATTACAAGTTTAAACCTTCGAATAAGATAGCTTTATATGTATGAATCGAATGATGTTATGAACATCATTACTACCTTAATTTCCTTGGATAAACCTACTGGAAAAGAGAAAAATGGATCTAGCTTCAATGGATCCTTGGATGGCTCGAAGTTCTTGAAGCAGAATCATGACACGAAAACAAGTTCAAGTAAGATCATCACTTGAAATAAGATTGTTATAGTTATAGAAATTGAACCAAAGTTTGAATATGATTATTACCTTGTATTAGAATGATAACCTACTGTAAGAAACAAAGATTTCTTGAGGTTGGATGATCACCTTACAAGATTGGAAGTGAGCTAGCAAACTTGAAAGTATTCTTGATTTTATGAAACTAGAACTTTTGGAATTTATGAAGAACACTTAGAACTTGAAGATAGAACTTGAGAGAGATCAATTAGATGAAGAAAATTGAAGAATGAAAGTGTTTGTAGGTGTTTTTGGTCGTTGGTGTATGGATTAGATATAAAGGATATGTAATTTTGTTTTCATGTAAATAAGTCATGAATGATTACTCATATTTTTGTAATTTTATGAGATATTTCATGCTAGTTGCCAAATGATGGTTCCCACATGTGTTAGGTGACTCACATGGGCTGCTAAGAGCTGATCATTGGAGTGTATATACCAATAGTACATACATCTAAAAGCTGTGTATTGTACGAGTACGAATACGGGTGCATACGAGTAGAATTGTTGATGAAACTGAACGAGGATGTAATTGTAAGCATTTTTGTTAAGTAGAAGTATTTTGATAAGTGTATTGAAGTCTTTCAAAAGTGTATAAATACATATTAAAACACTACATGTATATACATTTTAACTGAGTCGTTAAGTCATCGTTAGTCGTTACATGTAAGTGTTGTTTTGAAACCTTTAGGTTAACGATCTTGTTAAATGTTGTTAACCCAATGTTTATAATATCAAATTAGATTTTAAATTATTATATTATCATGATATTATCATGTATGAATATCTCTTAATATGATATATATACATTAAATGTCTTTACAACGATAATCGTTACATATATGTCTCGTTTAAAAATCATTAAGTTAGTAGTCTTGTTTTTACATATGTAGTTCATTGTTAATATACTTTATGATATGTTTTCTTATCATAGTATCATGTTAACTATATATATATATCCATATATATGTCATCATATAGTTTTTACAAGTTTTAACGTTCGTGAATCACCGATCAACTTGGGTGGTCAATTGTCTATATGAAACATATTTCAATTAATCAAGTCTTAACAAGTTTGATTGCTTAACATGTTGGAAACATTTAATCATGTAAATATAAATCTCAATTAATATATATAAACATGGAAAAGTTCGGGTCACTACACATACCTTGACAAGTTTGTCATTGTTTTCATTGATGACACACTTATTTACTCAAAGAATGACCAAGAACACGGTGAACATTTGAGAAAGGTGTTAGAAGTATTGAGGAAGGAAGAATTGTACGCTAAGTTTTCAAAGTGTGCATTTTGGTTGGAAGAAGTTCAATTCCTCGGTCACATAGTGAACAAAGAAGGTATTAAGGTGGATCCGGCAAAGATAGAAACTGTTGAAAAGTGGGAAACCCCGAAAACTCCGAAACACATACGCCAATTTTTAGGACTAGCTGGTTACTACAGAAGGTTCATCCAAGACTTTTCCAGAATAGCAAAACCCTTAACTGCATTAACGCATAAAGGGAAGAAATTTGAATGGAATGATGAACAAGAGAAAGCGTTTCAGTTATTGAAGAAAAAGCTAACTACGGCACCTATATTGTCATTGCCTGAAGGGAATGATGATTTTGTGATTTATTGTGACGCATCAAAGCAAGGTCTCGGTTGTGTATTAATGCAACGAACGAAGGTGATTGCTTATGCGTCTAGACAATTGAAGATTCACGAACAAAATTATACGACGCATGATTTGGAATTAGGCGCGGTTGTTTTTGCATTAAAGACTTGGAGGCACTACTTATATGGGGTCAAAAGTATTATATATACCGACCACAAAAGTCTTCAACACATATTTAATCAGAAACAACTGAATATGAGGCAGCGTAGGTTGATTGAATTGTTGAATGATTACGACTTTGAGATTCGTTACCACCCGGGGAAGGCAAATGTGGTAGCCGATGCCTTGAGTAGGAAGGACAGAGAACCCATTCGAGTAAAATCTATGAATATAATGATTCATAATAACCTTACTACTCAAATAAAGGAGGCGCAACAAGGAGTTTTAAAAGAGGGAAATTTAAAGGATGAAATACCCAAAGGATCGGAGAAGCATCTTAATATTCGGGAAGACGGAACCCGGTATAGGGCTGAAAGGATTTGGGTACCAAAATTTGGAGATATGAGAGAAATGGTACTTAGAGAAGCTCGTAAAACCAGATACTCAATACATCCTGGAACGGGGAAGATGTACAAGGATCTCAAGAAGCATTTTTGGTGGCCGGGTATGAAAGCTGATGTTGCTAAATACGTAGGAGAATGTTTGACGTGTTCTAAGGTCAAAGCTGAGCATCAGAAACCATCAGGTCTACTTCAACAACCCGAAATCCCGGAATGGAAATGGGAAAACATTACCATGGATTTCATCACTAAATTGCCAAGGACTGCAAGTGGTTTTGATACTATTTGGGTAATAGTTGATCGTCTCACCAAATCAGCACACTTCCTGCCAATAAGAGAAGATGACAAGATGGAGAAGTTAGCACGACTGTATTTGAAGGAAGTCATCTCCAGACATGGAATACCAATCTCTATTATCTCTGATAGGGATGGCAGATTTATTTCAAGATTCTGGCAGACATTACAGCAAGCATTAGGAACTCGTCTAGACATGAGTACTGCCTATCATCCACAAACTAATGGGCAGAGTGAAAGGACGATACAAACGCTTGAAGACATGCTACGAGCATGTGTTATTGATTTCGGAAACAGTTGGGATCGACATCTACCATTAGCAGAATTTTCCTACAACAACAGCTACCATTCAAGCATTGAGATGGCGCCGTTTGAAGCACTTTATGGTAGAAAGTGCAGGTCTCTGATTTGTTGGAGTGAAGTGGGGGATAGACAGATTACGGGTCCGGAGATTATACAAGAAACTACCGAGAAGATCATCCAAATTCAACAACGGTTGAAAACCGCCCAAAGTCGACAAAAGAGCTACGCTGACATTAAAAGAAAAGATATAGAATTTGAAATTGGAGAGATGATCATGCTTAAAGTTGCACCTTGGAAAGGCGTTGTTCGATTTAGTAAACGAGGGAAATTAAATCCAAGGTATATTGGACCATTCAAGATTATTGATCGTGTCGGACCAGTAGCTTACCGACTTGAGTTACCTCAACAACTCGTGGCTGTACATAACACTTTCCACGTCTCGAATTTGAAGAAATGTTTTGCTAAAGAAGATCTCACTATTCCGTTAGATGAAATCCAAATCAACGAAAAACTCCAATTCATCGAAGAACCCGTCGAAATAATGGATCGTGAGGTTAAAAGACTTAAGCAAAACAAGATACCAATTGTTAAGGTTCGATGGAATGCTCGTAGAGGACCCGAGTTCACCTGGGAGCGTGAAGATCAGATGAAGAAGAAATACCCGCATCTATTTCCAGAAGATTCGTCAACACCTTCAACAGCTTAAAATTTCGGGACGAAATTTATTTAACGGGTAGGTACTGTAGTGACCCGAACTTTCCCATGTTTATATATATTAATTGAGATTGATATTTACATGATTAAATGTTTCCAACATGTTAAGCAATCAAACTTGTTAAGACTTGATTAATTGAAATATGTTTCATATAGACAATTGACCACCCAAGTTGACCGGCGATTCACGAACGTTAAAACTTGTAAAAATGACATGACGATATATATGTGGATATACATATGGTTAACATGAGATTATGATAAGTAAGTATCTCCATAAGTATATTAACAATGAGTTATATACATATAAACAAGACTACTAACTTAAGGATTTCGAAACGAGACATATATGTAACGATTATCGTTGTAACGACATTTAAATGTATATATATCATATTAAGATATATTAATATATCATAATATCATGATAATATAATAATTTAACATCTCATTAGATATAATAAACAATGGGTTAACAACATTAATTGAGATCGTTAACTTAAAGGTTTCAAAACAACACTTACATGTAACGACTAACGATGACTTAACGACTCAGTTAAAATGTATATACATGTAGTGTATTTAGATGTATTAAAATACTTTTGGAAGACTTCAAGACATATATCAAAACACTCATACTTAGCGAAAATGGTTACAGTTACTTTCCCATTCTTTTCTTTCATCAAGAATTCTAGTCGTATTCTTACCCGTATTATACACAGCTTCAAAACGTACTTACTATGGGTATATACCAATAGGAACTAGCATGAGATTCCACTCTTGATTATTTCATGTATGACTAATCAATTTTAACTTCTACCATGAGCTAGTCAACTAACTAGAACTCCTTTTAACCCCACTCACCACTCACCAATTACCACTCATCATTCACTCCATTTCACTTCCAATTCTCTTTATAATTCTCTCTCAACATACACACACACTATTATGAACGTATTTTTCCAATAGTTAATCATCATCTTCATCAAAAATCACTTCAAGAATCAAGCTATAATCATCATAGGAAGAACACTTCAAGAACACTTCAAAAATCCCTTCAAGTTTACTAATTTACTTCCAAGCTTTCTAATCTATTCCAAGTAATCATCTAAGATCAAGAAACCTTTGTTATATACAGTAGGTTATCTTTCTTATTCAAGGTAATATTCATATTCAAACTTTGATTCAATTTCTATAACTATAAACTATCTTAATTCGAGTAAAAATCTTACTTGAACTTGTTTTTGTGTCATGATCCTACTTCAAGAACTTTCAAGCCATCCAAGATCCTTTGAAGCTAGATCATTTCTTGTCACTTCCAGTAGGTTTACCTACTAAACTTGAGGTAGTAATGATGTTCATAACATCATTCGATTCATATATATAAAACTATCTTATTCGAAGGTTTAAACTCGTAAACACTAGAACATAGTTTAGTTAATTCTAAACTTGTTCGCAAACAAAAGTTAATCCTTCTAACTTGACTTTTAAAATTAACTAAACACATGTTCTATATCTATATGATATTCTAACTTAATGATTTAAAACCTGGAAACACGAAAAACACCGTAAAACCGGATTTACGCCGTCGTAGTAACACCGCGGGCTGTTTTGGGTTAGTTAATTAAAAACTATGATAAACTTTGATTTAAAAGTTGTTATTCTGAGAAAATGATTTTTATTATGAACATGAAAGTATATCCAAAAATTATGGTTAAACTCAAAGTGGAAGTATGTTTTCTAAAATGGTCATCTAGACGTCGTTCTTTCGACTGAAATGACTACCTTTACAAAAATGACTTGTAACTTATTTTTCCGACTATAAACCTATACTTTTTCTGTTTATATTCATAAAATATAGTTCAATATGAAACCATAGCAATTTGATTCACTCAAAACGGATTTAAAATGAAGAAGTTATGGGTAAAACAAGATTGGATAATTTTTCTCATTTTAGCTACGTGAAAATTGGTAACAAATCTATTCCAACCATAACTTAATCAACTTGTATTGTATATTATGTAATCTTGAGATACCATAGACACGTATACAATGTTTCGACCTATCATGTCGACACATCTATATATATTTCGGAACAACCATAGACACTCTATATGTGAATGTTGGAGTTAGCTATACAGGGTTGAGGTTGATTCCAAAATATATATAGTTTGAGTTGTGATCAATACTAAGATACGTATACACTGGGTCGTGGATTGATTCAAGATAATATTTATTGATTTATTTCTGTACATCTAACTGTGGACAACTAGTTGTAGGTTACTAACGAGGACAGCTGACTTAATAAACTTAAAACATCAAAATATATTAAAAGTGTTGTAAATATATTTTGAACATACTTTAATATATATGTATATATTGTTATAGGTTCGTGAATCAACAGTGGCCAAGTCTTACTTCTCGACGAAGTAAAAATCTGTGAAAGTGAGTTATAGTCCCACTTTTAAAATCTAATATTTTGGGATGAGAATACATGCAGGTTTTATAAATGATTTACAAAATAGACACAAGTACGTGAAACTACATTCTATGGTGGAATTATCGAAATCGAATATGCCCCTTTTTATTAAGTCTGGTAATCTAAGAATTAGGGAACAGACACCCTAATTGACGCGAATCCTAAAGATAGATCTATTGGGCCTAACAAACCCCATCCAAAGTACCGGATGCTTTAGTACTTCGAAATTTATATCATATCCGAAGGGTGTCCCGGAATGATGGGGATATTCTTATATATGCATCTTGTTAATGTCGGTTACCAGGTGTTCACCATATGAATGATTTTTATCTCTATGTATGGGATGTGTATTGAAATATGAAATCTTGTGGTCTATTGTTACGATTTGATATATATAGGTTAAACCTATAACTCACCAACATTTTTGTTGACATTTAAAGCATGTTTATTCTCAGGTGAATATCAAGAGCTTCCGTTGTTGCATACTAAAATAAGGACAAGATTTGAAGTCCATGTTTGTATGATATTGTGTAAAAATTGCATTCAAGAAACTGATTTTGATGTAACATATTTGTATTGTAAACCATTATGGAATGGTCGTGTGTAAACATGATATTTTAGATTATCATTATTTGATAATCTACGTAAAGCTTTTTAAACCTTTATTTATGAAATAAAGGTTATGGTTTGATTTAAAAATGAATGCAGTCTTTGAAAAACGTCTCATATAGAGGTCAAAGCCTCGCAACGAAATCAATTAATATGGAACGTTTTTAATCAATAAGAACGGGACATTTCAATGACATCACAGCATTCGCCTATATATTAAACCCATTTAATTTGTTGATCAAATTTTTTAACACTAAGGGTGCATTTACTAAAACAAAATGATTAAACGTTGAATAATTCAAAATCTGAATGATTTAAAAGTTATGATTGTTGAACTTAGTTATGAACGACAATAACATGTTTAATAATTATTCAAATTGAACTCAAAAAATGATCCAAATTAAGTTTCTCGTATTACATTACATTTCATTACATTATTATATAATAATAAATATCTGCAGGAACTTAATATTGTACAAGTATACCTTGTGACTTGCCCTTGTCTCAAGCCATTCTGATATATTTAATAAGAACACAATAGTGGCTGCTTCCCAGTAATCCTTAAGAACTATTGATCCTCCAACTTCAAAATATAAACAGGTTAACTTAAGTCTGATACACATTCTCTTATTCATAACTACACATGTATAATATACCTGCTTTGGTAGCAATTACTGTCCATTTTTTAGGACCGTGCATCTCTATAGCTTCGGCTAGCTTTTCATCTTCTTATGTTGTCCATGCTCCCTTGTTAATTTCTTTCATTAAAGATTAATTTATCTTCTTAATCAGCAGTTACGATATTCTAAGTACTGAACAATAGTTTTTATAAGATAAAACATAGACAGAGGGATACCTTTAATAATGCCTGTCGAGCAGCTTCCCTCTCAAGGTCTCTCTTCCATTTTGCTTCTAACACGGCTTCTGCTTCTGCTCGTCTTCGAGCCTTTTCTGCGGCCTCTGCTGCTGCTTGCGACCGAGCTTTTTCTGATAATTAATAAAACAATTCATAAATCAACTGATGATATGACAATCACAAAAACATGTTCTGCTAAAACAAACAATCTCAAACGAACGTCAACCTTTCCTTTTCTGATTTTCTTATTCCTCCTTCTCACATCGCAGTTTCTCAGGATCCCCCTTTTCAACCTGGTTCATAAATTTACCAGTTGGTATCATCAATCATGACACTAATAATTTTGTGGAACATTGTAACATTACAAACATACAAATCTGTTGTTGCGACTAACCTCGTTGAGTGTCTTTTCTCGAGCTTTAAATATAGTGTCAGCAAATCTATTTTTCAAGAGTGCAGCCCGGTACAACTTTCCAGGCGACATATTTGGAGCACTATCCCCTAAATTATGTAAACGAATGACTATTAGCAAGTATCGATATGGACCAAAAAATAACATTCTTCACGTATAATTCTCACCTTCATCCTTTTGGCTATCTGATTCAACAGAGTTTGGCTTATGCTGAGATATATGTTCAACTTGGTCCAGCCCGCTTACTGACTCTGAAATTTATGCATAATGAGCTTACTCATTAGCTTTTATTCAATATAGTTCATATATATCTGTACCGATAATCTGGCCTTCAAAAAACCAAGATGAGACGGATAAACTAAGTGCATGCTTCGGTTGTCTTATTTGGGCAGCTTATCAGCTAATAATATTTTCAAAATGCAATAAACAGAGTATTTAACCTTTCAATTAGGTGTTAATTTTATTAAGCTAACCCAAACAGCCAAAAAAAAAAGAAAGAAATACTCACGATTATCAATCAGATCGCCGGTGCCTGCCTTGTCATCCAAATCTGCTCCCGCATTATCATTCTATATTTTATATATATATATAAAAATAATGTTACACATACATGAATAACACTATAACAACATATGATAAATATCAATTAACAAAGTATGACATAGAAAGAAATAAATGCCTGGGACACCTTTGCAGGGCATGAAGGTTTAACGTTTTCAGTATGTCCATTTTCAGAAACATTTCTAGAATGAGTATCTGCAGAAACCATAAAACACAGCCAAAAACCATGACTTGAAAACTCATCAGAAATCGAAGCACTCGACTACTTGGTATAATTAACTGTACTATTATCAATCAATTTAGGAACGAATACAAATTACTACATAAATTTCATCCAAGTTGCATGACAGGCGATAAGTTGTAAAATTTTCTATTATCAAGTTGCATGACAGCCCAAAACCCTTGATCTTAGTGAAGGAAATTATGACCCGTTCAATTTGATGGTGCGGCAAAAAAGGAACTCATATCTTAATATTCTTTTTGTTCATAATATTTACGTTAATAACATTTTTTTGAAATAATTTATTCACCAGGTATCCTCTGTATTGTGTTATGTTACACGTATAGTCTAGCATCAAGCAACTACGGGAAACCAAACTTGGACAACATATACAACAATGAGTTGCACAGTTTATTCAGAAGTGCCTCCAAACGTATTTATTGAAACAAACATTTTCCCAAGTTTCTTTTGCTAACTAAAAATAGGAAATATAGGTGTTAAATTTACCAATTAATTAGTGTTTAAGTACATTAATCATCATTCAGCTATCATATGCTGAAAAGATTGTCAAAGTATAACATTGTAATCCATCCAAAAAAGCACTTCAAACAACTATCTTATTTCTCTCTATGTTTCTCAAGCATCTAAATTATTGTGTAGAGTAAGAGTATATTCAATCTTAAAGATGGTAAGCATATATAAGTTTGCATGAAACTTGTAACCCAAACAGCACAACAGATGAAACTGACCTTAACCACCTGCACAGGATTGTGGACAAAAGTAAGAACCATAAGAACTCATCAAATATCATATAAGTCGCACAAATTCAGTCGACAAGTTTGTGAATTTGTTATCTATGTGGTTCAAATTGTGAGTTTTCAGTAGTTACTGTTCTTGCATTTCAATAATACTAATTCATTCGACCACCAACACAGAAATCAAACCCTAAAACAATAGTAATACTATAAACATATAACTGAAATTTGATTAAGAAAAAAATTTAGATAAATTATACTCGTAATACCTGTAAATCGGATAGTTTTCAGTAGTCACTGTTCTTGAATTTCAATAATACTAATTCATTCGACCATCAACACAGAAATCAAACCCTAAAACAATAGTAACACTATAAACATAGAACTGAAATTTGATTAAGAAAAAAAATAGATAAATTATAATACCTGTAAATCGGATGAGATTTCGACATCACTGATGGTAGTACTGGACCTGTGTTATTACCAATTGTATAACGAGTAAAAAACAGATGTAAATTAAAAAAAAACAAATAAAAAAACCTACCTGGAAGAAGGATGAACTGAATCGCATTCAGTACGAAGAGGCAGGAATCGGTGAAGCATTTTTTTCCTGAATCGCAGTAGAGGAAGAAGGAATCCGTGCTTTATGTTGAGAGTGAGAGATCGGTTTTTGGGGTGTTGATGAGAGGAATGGATCAGAGAAGATGGTGAAGATCAGAGGGTATGGCTTCTTGTTTACCCTAGCACGCTATTTGTTTGTTGTGTGGTGGAGAGTTGCCCAAGCATGAGCAGTAAAAATTTGTGAGGGGGACTGCCACGTGGACAAATGGGGTTGCAATGCCTAGTTCTCCTAGTAGTAGATGGGTAATATCATTATTTTATGATTATTATTACTAACACGAAAATATTTTAATTTAATATAGAAACATTGATAATCTACCTTTTTAAATTATATTAAGAACTTCTTTCAAAGATTGAAGATAAATATATTAAGTTTTAATACATGAGATAATACTTCAAAACATCAAAATAGGATATTTAAAGTAAATAACTTACATATACTTTAATTTGATATATATATATATATATATATATATATATATATATATATATATATATATATATATATATATATATATATATATATTCTAAGTATTTAAAATATACAAATGAATATAGTTAATAAATTGTTAATATAATAAGTATATTAATAAAATAAATATATAAACTTGTTTGATTACAACTATATGTTTTAATATATATATGAATGATCTAGGTTCGTGAATCCGAGGCCAACCCTGCATTGTTCAGTATCGTCGTATGAATATTTTTACTACAAAATATTGTATCGTGAGTTTCATTACTCCCTTTTTATATATATTTTTGGGACTGAGAATACATGCGCTGATTTTATTAATGTTTTACGAAATAGACACAAGTGATCAAAAACTACATTATATGGTTGGATTATGAATATTGAATATCACCCCTTTTTAGCTTGGTAAACTATTGATTAGGAAACGGGTATGGCCCCTAATCGACGCGAATCCTAAAGATAGATCTATGGACCTCGATAAGTCCCATTCGGGGTACGGATGCTTTAGTACTTCGAGATTATTATTATTATACAGACGAGAGGTTCTGTTTGGGGGATATCCTATGCATTAAAGTTAAATCGGTTATCAAGCGTTCACCATATGAATGATTTTTAATTCGCGGGTTACGCGTGTTATTTTTGTACTCGGGTTACGTGTACAATTAAATATATGAAATCTTGTGGTCTATTAAAATGATGAAAATGAATGTTTATGATAAACTAATAAACTCACCAACCTTTTGGTTGACACTTGAAAGCATGTTTATTCTCAGGTATGAAAGAAATTTCCGCTGTGCATTTGCTCATTTTAGAGATATTACTTGGAGTCATTCATGACATATTTCAAAAGACGTTGCATTCAAGTCGTTGAGTTCATCAAGATTATTATTAAGTCAATTATAGTTGGATATATTACGAAATGGTATGCATGCCGTCAACTTTCGATGCAATGAAAGTTTGTCTTTTAAAAACGAATGCAATGTTTGTAAAATGTATCATATAGAGGTCAAGTACCTCGCGATGTAACCAAGTGTAATGTACTCGTCCTGATGGATTAGGACGGGTCATGAAAATATCTCCTGTAACCAAAACAATTCCACACATTAAATCTCTTGATATTAATACTTTAAAATCATAAGCTTATTGATATAGATAGATCGTAAAATCAAAAAGCACCACATAATCTATATTACAAACACCAGATATACTAAATTTGAAAATCTAATTCCAACTTACAATGCGAAATAAAAATTAGGATTTTATGACACTAACATCAAAACATAAAACAAAAAAGGAACCAGCCAATCTCGCCTGCAAAACATAAAACAAAAAGGGACACCATTAATCAATAATCTTAGATACAAAATTATAACGAAAGGCACCAGAAATAGGAAAAAATCATCAAAAAAGCAAAATTATAACCTAGTCTTACCAACAATCGAAACCTGCAGCAACAATCAATCAGAGGAGAAGATGGAAAGAATCTAAAACCTAGTATTCAGATAGTTTAACCTGCAATAAAAAAATTTCTTATAAAGTTACAATATTAAAAAAAACACCTTACAGCTTCTGATTTTTTTCTCCTTTTAGTAATTTGTTATCAGTAAAAAAACAAATAATCAAACATGGAATTAAAAAAATTGTTACAAAAGTAATACCTTCAACCGATTGAAAAAAAGGTTGATAACAACGGTTTGTGATGAATCACAATAAAAACGTAACCCTAATTTTTTAATCAAAACAACCCAAATACTCTGTCTACCAAATTGGCTGAGTATCAACATAAAACCACCAAATTAAAAACCGAGTTAAATCCAGGTGGCATTTCTCTTCCGGTCTCTGTTACCACCATATCCATTAACACCGGTGATCGAGGTGAATTATCTGATGATGGAGATGAAGAGATGTTGAATAGAGGGGAGGCCTTGAAGGGGAAGAAGGGTCTGGATGGTATAAGACGAAATTGAAGATGAGAAGAGAGAATAGGGTATTATGAGGGTAGGTTAAAATCTATAGCAACTTATAAATCATGAAGGATTTGCTGACGTGTCAAACTATTAGTTACTCTTAATCTCACATGCTGACGTGTTAATCCTATGATAATCACAATTAGCAATTAATCATGCCACGTTGTCACAAACACAACCCGTACATCCATTCCCAAAATTCCTAGACCAGCCTCTCTTCTCCTTTGGCGATTCTGCATCCCATCCCATACAAACCCTAAAACACAAATCGGAAAATAATCAAACCCAACATATCTAATATAAACCCTGGCATCTCCGATCCATCAGTTACAAACCCTAATACATCAATTGATTCAATGTGTCAACAGATGGTTATATGATTCACAAGCAATATGAATCGCATGGTAGCAGTTGTTATTGATATGAAGATTGAATTCATTGTAATCACAGATTGAATTCACTGTAACCTTCCTTGCCCAACAAAATGTCGCTTCTCTGAAGAACATCGATTATGATGTTGTCACTAAAATCGAACCAGGTAATTTTTTTTTTTAAGTATTTTTTTCTGATAGAAGCAAATCAATTATTTTGATGCTTTATGTGATTCCGATTAGAAGCAACAAATACGGTGCCATTCTATACTGGCAATACGATTAGGGCTTTTTTACCCAGTTACAATCAGATATTGTAATTTAATCCGTTCTCTCGCAACTAGAAGCAATACTGCGGTGTATTCCATAACCAATAATACGATTAAAATCCAATCGATGATTCTGATGATTCTGATTCTCTACAATTCATTTAATCACAATTTATGTAATCTGAAAATTTATGATTGTCATTGTCAAAGGTAATCTAAGATCTCCAATTCTTTTTTTACAATGACAATAATGAAGACCCAATTACATGTTTATCTTTGTAATTATTCGTTATCGAATGTTCTAAATTTATCAGCCTTTATGAATGTCTATGTAATGACCCGGAAATTTCCGATCAAATTTAAACCTTAAACTTTATATGTTTCCGACACGATAAGCAAAATCTGTAATATTGAGTCTAGAAAGTTTGAAACCCATATTCGGATAATCAGTTACCCTTTGACCATGTCTGACGATTCACGAACTATTACGTGTATTATATATATATGATTTTTATAATAATTATTATCATATATATGTTAGAATATATAAGTTATAGATATTATATGTCAGAATTATTTTTATAAAACATATTAAGTAACTATATATATATAAGACAATTATATTTAATATACAAACACTTATAATGAAACTATAATAGAATGCATAAAATGTTATATTATTATTATTATTATCCTTAATAATATTATTAATAATATTATCATTATTATTATTAATCATAATACAAAAATCATTAAATTATTACAATTATTGTTATACAACTTATTATTATCATCATTAATATTTTTATATCATTATTAATATTATTATTAATAATTATAAATATACTTAACATTAATACTACTTCTATTATTTTTAGTGTTATTAATAATATTAAATGTATTACTATTATATAAATACATATATATTTGGATATATACAAATTATTAGTATTAATTTCATATAGATAAAAATATGGAAAAGGATCCAATGCAGTGCACGATCCCATCAAATTACATATCTTATTTCCTACTTAAATTTCTTACCTATCAATATCAATTGGGTTCCTTTCACTATCAACCTTTATTTTTTTTCCTCATGACCTTTTCTCCAGCTCAAATATTCGATCAACCCAATTTCCATTATAAAACGATTAGTTGTTCATTGTACTGGGAGATTAAATCGATTATCCACCAAAAATATCAATTTACAACTGTCTGTATGTGTTTATAGCTATTAAAGTTTTTTTTTATTTATATGCTTCGACACTCTGTCTTAACACGTTCAAATCAAAACATTAGAATATGAATCAAATTGCAAACCATCACCTATTTTCCCTTCATGTTTCTGTTAACCGAAAACCCACTACACGATCGTTAACCACCTTCATTGGACATAATCATAACCACACACCCCATCCGTCGACATCCTACAACCATCACTACCACCTTCCACCATCGTTAATCACCACCATATTACACCTCTCTCACTATCTCTTTCTCTCCAAATCCTTGTAACCGAAACCCACTTCATCGAACCACCTTAGAACCACCACCATCGTGAGCATCACCTCACCACCATGACACCTAAAACAACCACCACTACATCTCCTTGTTCGAATGCCACCTTAACCGCCACTATACTTTTTCTTCTTTATTTAGTTTTCTCATCACTGCATGATGAATCCCGCTGCCGCATGTTTTTGGTTTTAGTTGTGTTAACAATGATAAATAGATGGAAGTTGTGGTATTAGTAACATGGGTAGAGCAATCTTCAAATTTACGAAAAACAGGTGATATATATATATATACAATTTAGAGTTTATAAATTTAAATGTATTAAAGCTGCTTTATGGAAAGCTTAAATAAAGAAAGAATTCGAGATGCATGTGCTGGTGGGTCTAAAAACAATTATATGGCCGACATATTACAATCAAGATAACCTACTTGATCTTTATTTAAGCTAGATGATGTCAAGTTGATGAAAAGAGGACGAATACACCCTGTTGATATTAATTACTTCTGTTTTACGGCTCAAACCATCACCATTTAATTAATCATGCTACTGTTAGAAAGACCCGATTCAATTATTTCTGCATGATTGGGCAGCGAAGTTGGTTTGTATAAATGGGCTGTGAACCTTGGTTAGTTAATGGATCGTTTAGTTATAGTTAGACTGTTATGATTATGCTTGTGGGCCGAGGTCCAGCTAGGTTTTCATGTGGGCTGTTTCGAATTGTAAAACCCACACTCCATCAACATAATACCGAGATCTGTTTTATGAGAACGTTAGTGATCATGATGAGGTTGATGACGAACTGTAATGATGGGGATGATAAATCACGATTATTAATATGGAAGATGATTATGATTATGATGGTAACTATGATAATTAGACCATGATTGAGATACGGTTGTGGTAATAAGACGGTGATGATGATAATTAGGTTCTGTATCGATATCATGATGAAGAAGAAACCGTTACCATAGAGGTTATATAAGTATAAGCTGTGAACTAATTCAGAAAAACTAAGTTAGACGAATGGTTTGGGAAGATATTGGGTTAGCGGGAGGTCGTGGGTTCGAGCCCGGGCATGAGAATTATTTTTTTTTAGGCCAAATTCTTTGAGGTAGTTATCTTTATTATTATTATTTCATTATTATTATTATTATTATTATTATTATTATTATTATTATTATTATTATTATTATTATTATTATTAGAAATATAAATATTAAAATTATCATTATTATTATTAAATATCATTTTTATTAAACTTATCCTTTTATTAAAAATTATCATTATAAAGATTATCAGTTATTATTAGTATGTGATATATTAATATTCAAGGACTTACTTAGGTTTAAAAAAATATATATATTAACTAATTATTAATCAGATAAGAAAAAAAAATATAAAGTATATTATTAAAATTAATATATAAACTTACGTGATTATATAATAAGTTTTAATATATATATATATATTTGATATAGGTTCGTGAATTCGAAGGCCAACCTTATAAGTTACAAATGGTGTTATATGTATTTTTACTACAAAATACATTAGGTGAGTATATAGTCCCACTTTTAAACTCTAAATATTTCGGGATGAGAATACATGTATTTTATGTTTTACGCTATGGACACAAGTAACTGAAAATATATTCTACGTTGAGTTGTACCACTGGCATACTTCCCTGTAGCTTGGTAACTAATATTTACAGCGGTATTGTAAACGCGAATCCTGTTGATAGATCTATCGGGCCTGACAACCCCAACCGGACTGGACGACCAGTATTCAACGGTTGCACAGTACTTCGTTTCGTGACTACACCTTGGTACAGTGTAGTAAGATTTCATAATAAAGGGAATATGCGACGTGATTAAATGTTAAGTATGGTTACCAAGTGCTCAACCACTTAGAATATTTTTATTAAAATGTTTATATATGAAATCTTGTGTTCCATTGTTATAACGCTGCTAGCATCAAACCTATATATCTCACCAACTTTATGTTGACGTTTTAAAGCATGTTATTCTCAGGTATGAATTAAGTCTTCCGCTGTGCATTAGCTCATGTTAAGGATACTACTTGGGACCTTTTAAGCCATGATACAAAGACGTTGCATTCTAGTCATTGGAGTTCAATAGAGAATATAAATAAGTAAATGACAGATTAGGTCATTTGGATATTATGAAATGTTAGACGAAAATGTCAAATATTGATGTAATGATAGTTTGCCTTTTAAGAATAAATGCAACGTTTGTAAAATGTATCATATAGAGGTCAAGTACCTCGCAATGTTATCATATGTTATTGTATTCATCCCTATGGATTGGGTCGGGTCGTCTCAGTCTAATTTGTTGTTACTGATTATTGATTGTGAATCTGAATTTCATACTTGAAATTCAGCCCTAATGTCATATAAAGCAGCTACATTTTTAAAAAAATTATTTGTAAGTTTATAGTTAATGATAATCGAGAACGATGGTTGATAAAACGTTCACTACACAAGATTCATTGACTGGATCAGTATTCTCCTACAATTTGAAGATTTGGTTACATGATCATCTTCGTAAGTATTCATTATATATGTTACAAATTTCCCAGTTCTTTAAAATTTTAAATCTGTTGATCTGTATTTGTGATGACCCGTCCAAATCCCTTTAGACGAATACATCATTCATTGATTTCATAGTGAGGTTTTGACCTCTATATGATACATTTTGTAAACATTGCATTCTTTTCAAAAGGTACACAATAAATAAATATCAATTTCTAAGGTTTTCAACGTTTGATGATTTATATATATAGACAATCACCATAAATAATAGTTTACCATAATACATCTGTTGATAATGCAGTCTAAATAAGATAGGTGATGATTTTGTGAATGCAACGTTTTCTCGATTTAAAGCATTTATGACTCCATGCACATAGCTTGTATCACATATAAGCAAACAGCGGAAGACTTCTAGAAACCTGAGAATAAACATGCTTACAAGTGTCAACACAAAGGTTGGTGAGTTCATAGTTTTAATGTTGCGCATAATCTGTATATAAAGGTGGATCACAAGATTTCAGTTATTTCATCTGAAACGTTTATCAAAAGATTCTACGAAATTGAGCATCCTGGTAACTAAACTTAACGTATATATATTTTATACCCTTTGTATAATCATCTTAATAATACACGCAAACCAACGTGTACGCTTCTCAAATAGCATACGTCCGTTAAAAGGCTAGTGTTCTAGCTCGGACGGGGATATCAAGCCCTATGGATCCATATACTACTACTCGCGTCCACCAGTTCTTATAACCGGCAGTTACTAGTTACCAAAGCTAAGGGATTTTCGGTTCAAACTCGGTGTAGAATTTAGTATGTACTTGTATCCATTGCGTTTAAAATAAAGTGCATGTATTCTCAGCCCAAAAATATAGATTGCAAAAGCAATTAAAAAGGGAGCAAATGAAACTCACCTTAACAGCACATAAAGTAATTCACCGGAATGTGACCGAAACTCGAAATGTAAAATAACCGTAGATCTCAACCTAGAGAACATATGTTGGTCAATACATGTCTAACAAATTAGGTCTGGTCATAGTGTATCACAATCCTAATGCTCGAGACCGACATACAAAAGTTAACAAAAGTCATCTCAAAAGTTAATCATACCCAATATGGTCTTTAAATCTATACATGTCTATTAACATAATATAAGTCTAGAAAATTGAACGAATTTATAGTTTATCAAACTCAAAATATTATTTATTTCAGGAGCTATATTATATTTGAATTATCATGGCAATCGAACATATTTTATTATTTCACACAGTTTTCCAATACTTGTAAAATCAGATTGTAGTGTTTATAAAGATTTATAACATGATAAGACAGTCAACTTTGACAATTGCTCAACAAGACGAGACGTGCCTTATATTGAAATTCATTTACTCGATTAGTAATATTTAAAAATTCAATTTATCAATCTCATAGACAAGTTGTTTAAATATTAATTTACAGTTTCAAAAGCAATTCTAACTAATGTTCATCATAATTCAGTTGACCATATCTTTTAATCCGTTCATCGAAACCACACGATTTCTAAATGAAAAATTATTGATTTTTCGCTAGCTTTCCAACGACATGCATATCTTATACCTTATCTCAACCGTATAGGTAACTAATTCAAGATTCAACATAACCTATCTAAGGACAATATCAAAAGTACAAGCATGCATAATCCTATATACTCGAGCACTAGTCAGGGATACACTATTAATATGTAAAAATTAAATTATGAGTGCTTACGTATCAATATTGAGATTCAATATTGCAGGAAAGGTACGTACACGCAACGGAGATGATAAACACTAAATTGATCTCATAAGCATACCCATGAACATTACCCATCACCTCCATAGCTATAACCCATAATTTCCTTAGCCCTATCCCGCTCACAAAACGTGTTTTGAAATAACTCGCGCGTGCCTCTTGTAGTAGTATTTTATGTATAATACTAATAATAACACTACCTAATAATACTAATACTAATACTAAATAATATTAAGATTAATAATAATAATCTTAATCTTAATAATAATAAAAATATTTAAATTATATATATATGTAGAGAGATGCGAGAGATTGAAAATGAAAATGAATCAGAGAATGAGACGATCGAGCTTTTAAATACACTTGGCCATCTAACTCACCTCATGCGATCGCATGGGGTATCTACTACATGTGCATGCGATCGCATGCAAGCATTCTCCAGCTCATATCCATGATTTTAAACGCTGCCGACACTTCCATTATTACATATGATACATAATTTATATATTATTTAATATATAATATATTTAATCTTTAGAATTAATTAAATATTATATTATATTTACGTGCGTAGTAAAAATGTAATTTTTATTCAAATGACTCGTACGTTGTCACTCGACTCATATACCACTTTCAATTTTTCGAACGACGTTTCGTACGCTGAGAAAACTAGCCTTTTATGTTTAGTGACTTGTACCTTTATAAAAACAATAGATTTAAACAATGAAAACAATCCCACTCAAAGTATAACTTTATTTATTTGAGTATTTTGGTCATTTGCTTCTATAAATCAGTGACTCGTTGTTTACCAAAATATATTATTTTAAATTAGGACATTTTATGACTAAGTTAAAATATATATATATTTTTTTATTTAGAATTGTAAATTTGTACGTAATATATATGTTTGAAATATTTATCTAATGATATAAAGATAAAGTTTAAATTTGTTCGAAAATTTTCAGGTCGTCACAGTACCTACCCGTTAAAGAAATTTCGTCCCGAAATTTGATCGTAGTCGTCATGGCCAATCATAAAAATGTTTTTATGACAAATATGAGTTGGTATATAGAGTTTTATCACTATTGAGTAATATAGATAAAACGATTCGATTAATTGAAGAGTACGAGTGAAGCTATCCTAAAAGGAATGAAATGAGAACTAAAGTTTTGTCTTAACTTTTGCCGTTGTCTTCGTTGAATTCCGGGATTCAAGGGATTTAAAGAAAATCTGCTAAATCTAAAAGATTTGATTCTTCAGCGAATAAGGAAATTAGGATCTCTCTAATTAAATGCGAAGATCTGCCTTGATTTCTCTATCAAATATTTCACTATAAATTAACTTCTTCCGGTTTGTCACTTTTACCATTCCTATACTTAATTCTCAAATTCAAAAGATTGTGAAAATGCTTAATCCAGCTCTGATCCTTGTCCTTATCTTTACTATCGCAACAATCATTCTCCTTTTCCAACTTCCACCAGAGGAATCTGCTTACTTCTACTTTGCTCTTGGGGTTATAGTGCTTTTAATTCTCCCGTGTCTTTATGTTGCGATAAACATTGATATTCACGGTTTGTAATTTATGCGTTGTTATCGGGTTTTATATCTCCCCTTATATTTCAATATCCCTACTTCTGTCTTCTATAATCATTGTCATCCACAGTTAATACTCTCTCTTATTTGCTGCGATTTATACTCCAATTTCTATTTCGGAGCTTTGTCCCTTCGTTTCTTCTTCTTGTGATTAGGCATCTCTTGTAATGGTCCAGAATTCGCATATATAAATTTCGGAATGAACATTGTTAATGTTCTAGGAAGGAAATGACAATGGCACGGTCTTGATTTGTCAAATTACCAGAATTCAATGGAAAAGATAGGACTATCAAGAAATTATGTTCTTGATACGTTTGGAGATGAGGTAGAATGTAAGAATCGTGTAACATGACACATGATGACGATATGGTATGTGAATCGTCATGTTCCATTAGAAACTCAGCATGACTTACTGTAATATAATCACGTTGATCAAGTATCATTATATTATATTATATTAACTCATGCTTCAGTTCCCAACACTACTTCAATAACATTCATAATTTAAGTTCAAACTTTTCAGATTTTAGAAACTAAAACAGTTTCCTTTCTGATGTAACACTGATATTGCGAAGAGATAAATGATTTCAGATAAGTATAGTTAGAAAAATATCTTCAGAAATATCGAGGATATTTATAATGAAAGATACGATGATATCTTATAATTTCTAATATCGAAAGATGATAAAGAAGATTTGTCCGTAAAGGTTTAGAGTTAGGAGCAAGGCATTCGTTAATGAATTCAGCAGATACTGAATCATTTGGATTCTTTGAAGGCGAATTTAGTCTTTGTGATTTGTCCACAGCCTCCTTCATACTTTGCTCAATTCGTTTTCCAGTTCCAAACTTTCTCTTTTTCTGAGCTTTGCCAGCACACTATTCTTTATCATCAACTTTTTATTGTTAAGGTCGTTTACAGTTTTTGCTGCTTCATCAGCTTTTTCAACATTCAGAGTATTGATTCGTAGACTGGTTGCTTTTCAGATTTTCAGAATGAAAGCTCATAATTAAGAGAAGAATGTTATATGTATACATATGATGTTTTAGTACAGTTTTGAATTCAAAGTATGGCATTTGAAAGATGTAAGAATCTAAGAGTAATGTTTTCTGTTAAATCTTGGCTTGGATTCTGATTTTTCAAAATCAGAATATGTAATCAAATTTTGAATGCGAATGTTTTTTTTTTTTTTTTGATTTCTAGTAAAGAATGTATATCGTTGTGAAAGTAGTGAGTATAGTTGATGATTTGTTGAATCAGAATCGAAGAATGTAACATATTATTTGTGAATTTATATATCTTTTGGGTATTACCTACCCGTTAAAAGTTTCACAAATAATATTTTGTACAAGAGAATTTTATTACAATTTTTATGAAAATATTAGTATGTATATTTTTTTTTCAAATGTAATACAGATTTAATGAGTTAATATCATATTAAGCTCATTTGATTTTCAGCTGGAACTAGAAATGAATAATCTCTAAAACTTTAGAAATTTCGTAATCTTCGTGGATTATCAATATTTCGTTATTTATTTTTATTGATATTTCCTCTGTGAATGATATTAGTGCTCGTGGAATTCTTATGAACTTCATAAGATAAATGATGTTTTCTAGAAAGTTTCGAGTACATCGAAGAAAAAAGTGTAAAATCAAACATGTAGTTGATTAATATACTAAGTTTATTATGAAATGGAATTCATTGAGTTGAAACATAGATTGTAGTTAACGATGGTTAAGTAGTTAACGAATGATGTACATCATAGCATATTAGTAATATGAATTAACCGAGTAGTACCTACTAGTTAAGATTCACACGTAATAGCTTAGTACGAAAAGATTTATTTTGATCTCAAAATTCATATATATATAAAATATACATGTAATTTCTTCAGAGGGAATGAGTTAATACTTCATAAATCGTTAATAAGATATACGTGTTGTTGATTAGTGATGATGTTTGCGGTGATTATGGATCTGGCGGAGCTTGTAATGTTGTAGATGCTGCTGATGCTGACGATGCTGACGGTACTGACGGTGCTGGTGATGCTGACGGTACTGTTGATGCTGCTGGTAAAACAGATCTAGCTTGTAAATTGTGCACCATTCCGATCAGTGTAACATCCCGCCTTTTTCCGTTTACTTTTCCGTTTAACTATTTTAAACTCCGTTATATGTTTATAACATCTCCCGTTAATACGCGTTTCAAATTATCTCGTTTAGGTAATTTAACGCACCTGACTACGACTTGAGGGACTTGTTTTGCCAAAACCCCAAAATGGTGACTAGCACTTGACTAGTCAACCATCTTCCACCTCCATTTTTCATTTTCTTTTCTCTTTTTATTCTCTACTTTCATATTTTCTTTAAATTCATCAAAAAGCAAATCTTCATCCATATTCAATCGATCAAGCTTCGGGCCAAACAAATTACATATTTGAACTCCTCGTGATCTCCTCTTCGATTCCATACCAATCTCATTGCATTTGGGTAACTTTCTAAAATCACTAATTTTATGTGTTCTTGAGATTTTTGAGTTAAAAGGTTGTTAATTAGTGTCTATGGCTCAAGTCTAGTATGATTATGTGATTTGTATGTTTGTTCTTGCTATTTTGATGTAACTAGTTCATATTGAAAGTTCACATGCTTAATCTTGAGTTTTGAGTGTTCATATGTTGTTTGATGCTAAGAGTTCATGTTTTAATCTTATTCCTAGTGTTACTAGCTTCGTTATGATGTATGGTTTGGTTAAAGAAACCTTCTAAACTTGATTATGAAATTTGGTGAATTTGAGTTAGGGTTTCATGAACTAGAAATGGACTTTTGATGCTTTAAATGACACGAAATGCTAATTGTAAGTGTTAGGTTGTGTTGTATGCTTAATTACCTTCGAAACGGCATATTGTTCATGTAATTTGGTTACCGAATCATTAAATGGCATTTATGACTTGTATGCATTGAATGAGGAACATTAATTGCGGTTTTTGGTTGTTATAATTAGTTGCATTCCTCGTCAAAACACCTTTCCAACGATGTATGATAAGCGTTATAAGTATTTACGGGTCAAGTGTTGTGTTAGAATTGGTTTTGGTTCGTGCATATCTTTGAAAAACAGGAAAATAGCTGAACAGCAGGTGGCGCGGCGCGCACCTCACCCCGCGCGGCGCGCAGAACAACCTGGACAGATTCTGACCTCCGTGTCCCATTTCACGTGAAATGTTTGACTAGCTACCGACCTCCGATTCACATGAAACTTGTTTTAATATACTTATATATGAATAATTAGCATAGAAAATTTGTTCGGGACCCGACCCGAACATGTTGACTTTTTCGTTGACTTTGACCGACCAAAGTTTGACTTTTTGTCAAACTTATTATGCAATCTTTCTAACTTGTTTCTATACATGCATCTTGCATGAAACTTGACTATTTGCTTCACATGCTTCATAATCGAGTCGTGTTGAGCCATAGGACTAATTGAGCAACTTTGACCCTTCGTGTTTACCGTTATTGATACGACCTATTTGTTTAGGTCAAGACTAGCACTATCCTTCGCACACGTTAATTTGTGAAGTACTTTTCGTACGTGCACTCAAGGTGAGATCATAGTCCCACTTTTACTCTTTTGCACTTACATTTGGGATGAGAAAAACATAAACGTTTCTTTTTACTAAGTGAACACAAGTACAGGAAAACAAACATTCTACATACGAGTTTGAACAAAAATCCTCAATTCGATTATCATTAGTTACACTTGCCGGGTGTAAGCGAGAACTTATGTTATATGGCCATATGGGTTTGACAAACCCTCATTCAAACGGTTCGCTACCGTTTACGAATGAAATGTATTTTCGAGAAACAGTGTATGTTCTAACACTATTGTGATGGGGTTCTATGGAAGGAATGTTAAGCATTGATAATTGGGTGCTCGTGAAACAAACTTTTGGAATGTATTACTATTATCTCATGGTTGCAAATCTTGTGGTTCACTTGTACTTACTTACTTAAACCTATGATTTCACCAACGTTTTCGTTGACAGATTTCTATGTTTTTCTCAGGTCCTTGAACGATACATGATACATGCTTCCGCTCATTATTTTGATACTTGCATTGGATGTCGAGTATATATGCATACATGAAGCGTCTTTTGGCTACTTTTGAATTGTGTCGCATAAGTTTCATTTGTACTTAAAACTTTGTATCGTAACTTGTGGTGGAACTATTCTTGTAAACTTTGAACAATCTTTACATTTGAAATGAATGCGACATATCTTCGGTCAAACGTTGTTTTAAATGCTTATGACCACGTAACGGGACCTAAGTAGATGGCGCCGTCAAACATGATTTGGTCGGGTCGCTACAGATGGTATTAGAGCGTTGGTTGTAGGGATTTAGAGTTCATTGGTGTCAACCTCGAGTCATAGGGTACATTGGTGAGTCTAGACTACAACCGGCATATAGACTTGAAGTAGGAATTACTTGACTACTTGTGCATTTATACTCGAACGCTTCTACTCATATCTACTCTTAGTTCATCTTAATCTCACGTTGTTTAATTTGATTGACATGCCACCTTGACTATATGAAATGATGTCGAATGCACATATGAATCAGGGTAATATAATTTCCGGGATTATATTACGGTGACTCATATGAACGTTCCGACATTGTGGCATAAAGAATTTAAGGCGAGTCAAGGAAAATTTTCTCTCTATCTTTATTCCATATCACGGTTAGTATTATTTAGAATACTAACCAACGGTATCCTTTTGTTTTGAAGGAACAATGGCTCCTCGTCGTGTACGCCGCAATGAAACTCCCGAACAAGCTCTCGAACGGATGATAGCCACCGCCGTAGATGCGGCCATGGTCGGTCACTCATCCAACAACAATAATAATAACAACCACAACAACAACAACAATAACAACAACAATGGAGCCGGAAACTCAAACGAGGGATGCTCCTATAAAGCTTTCATGGGGTGCAAACCTCACACTTTTGATGGAACCGGGGGACCGGTCGTGCTCACCCGATGGTTTGAGCAAACGGAAGCCGTCTTTAGCATAAGCGGTTGTCGGGACCAAGACAAGGTCAAATACTCCACTCACACCTTCGCCGGTGTCGCTCTTACATGGTGGAATACTTATGTACAATTGGTGGGTACCGATGAAGCTCACGCCCTCTCTTGGGCCGACTTGAGGGAAAAGATGATTGTCGAATATTTCCCTCGTGAAGAAACCCGAAGGCTCGAACAAGAGCTAAGAACTTTAAAGGCGATCGGAAATGATCTCAAGGCTTACAACCAACGATTTTCCGAACTAGCCTTGATGTGCCCAAATCTTGTGAACCCCGAAGCTTTAAGGGTTGAACTTTACATGGATGGTCTTCCAAAGAGTATCAAACATGGAGTAATGTCATCCAAACCCACTAATCATCAAGAAGCTTTGAACATGGCCAGCAAATTGATAGAAATGGTTGACGAAATCGTAGTTCCGGCACCTAAGGCCGAGGATAAATCGGGCGGCAACAAAAGAAAGTGGGAACCCTCCCAATCAAACAACAACAACTTTGCTAAGAAGCCTTACACCTCCGACGGCAAGAAGGGTTATGCCGGGAACCTACCTCTTTGCAACAAATGCAACAAACATCACTTTGGCGAATGTAGTAAGTTAATTTGCCACCGGTGCCAAGGAGTTGGTCATAAGGCCAACGATTGTAAAAGTGCCACTCCCGTCGCTCGAAAGTGGCCCAATGCACCAAAGACGGGCACTTGTTATGAATGTGGCCAAACGGGCCATTATAGAAATGCATGCCCGAAGAGGAAAGATAACACCAATACGCGCGGCTGAGCTTTCAACATCAACACCGAGGAAGCCCGAGATGATAATGAATTAGTCACGGGTACGTTTCTTCTCAACAATTCTTATGTCTCTTGCTTATTCGATTCGGGTGCCGATAAATGCTTTGTATCCAAGACTTTGACTCATTCTTTTAGCACTCCACCTCTTCCATTAGATACCACTTATACCATTGAAGTGGCTAACGGGAAACTATTAAGTGCCGACACATATTACCGGGGGTGTACGTTAAACATTTTGGGTAAGGAATTTGAAATTGACTTGATACCCATGGAACTAGGAAGCTTTGATGTAATAATCAGTATGAATTGGTTAGTCAAAACGAAATCTCACATCCTTTGTGATCTTAACGCAATCCGAATTCCTATCGAGAATGGTGAACCTTTGATTGTTTATGGCGATAAGAGTTGCACCAGACTCAACCTCGTTTCGTGCCTTAAAGTTAGAAAACTACTCCGTAAGGGTTGTTTTGCGATCCTTGCCCACGTTAAGAAAGTCGAGTCCGAAGAGAAGCATATCGATGATGTGCCAATTGTTAGTGACTTTTCCGATGTATTTCCCGACGAATTACCGGGTCTTCCACCTCATCGACCGGTTGAATTCCAAATCGATCTTATTCCGGGAGCCGCACCCATAGCACATGCACCATATAGACTCGCTCCATCCGAAATGCAAGAATTGCAAAGTCAAATCCAAGAACTACTTGATTGTGGTTTTATCCAACCTAGCAATTCACCATGGGGCGCTCCGATTTTGTTCGTTAAAAAGAAAGACGGATCCCTACGAATGTGCATTGACTATCGTGAACTAAACAAATTGACGGTTAAGAACCGATATCCTCTTCCTCGAATCGATGACCTCTTTGATCAACTACAAGGGTCTTGTGTATATTCGAAAATCGATCTCCGCTCGGGTTATCATCAATTGAGGGTTAAGGGGGAAGATGTCTCTAAAACCGCTTTCCGAACTCGTTATGGTAGTTATGAATTCCTTGTCATGCCATTTGGTCTCACTAACGCACCGGCGGTGTTCATGGATCTTATGAACCGCGTGTGCAAACCGTATCTCGATAAATTCGTTATTGTGTTCATCGATGACATATTGATCTATTCTAAAAATGAAGAAGAGCACGAACAACATCTCCGACTTGTGCTTGAACTCTTGAGACAAGAACGACTTTATGCCAAATTCTCCAAGTGTGAATTTTGGTTAGAGGAAGTTAAATTTCTTGGTCATGTTGTAAGTGATCAAGGTATTAAAGTCGATCCCACAAAAATCGAAGCCATTAGTAAATGGGAGACTCCTACTACTCCTACTCACATTCGTCAATTCTTGGGTCTCGCCGGGTACTATCGTAGATTCATCGAAAACTTCTCTTTGGTTGCACGTCCTCTAACCGCATTGACTCACAAGGGAAAGAAATTCATTTGGGCGACCGAACATGAATCCGCATTCCAAATCTTGAAAACGAAGCTAACCACCGCTCCTATCTTGTCACTTCCCGAAGGCAATGATGACTTTGTTGTATATTGTGATGCCTCGAAACATGGTTTTGGGTGTGTATTGATGCAACGAACGAAAGTCATTGCTTATGCTTCTCGACAACTCAAAATTCATGAACGAAACTATATGACACATGATCTCGAACTCGGAGCCGTTGTCTTTGCACTTAAAATGTGGAGACACTATCTTTATGGAACCAAGAGTACTATCTTCACCGATCACAAAAGCCTTCAACACATCTTCGATCAAAAGCAACTAAACATGAGACAACGATGGTGGATTGAAACTTTGAACGATTACGATTGCGAGCTTCGTTACCATCCCGGGAAGGCAAACGTAGTAGCCGATGCCTTAAGTCGAAAAGAAAGAGCGGTGCCTCTTCGTGTCCGAGCTTTAAACATCACCATTCACACCAACCTTAATAGCCAAATTCGGGTAGCCCAAGATGAGGCTCTCAAGGATGAAAACCTTTCACACGAGCTCTTGAACATTCTCGTCTCTCGATTCGAAATTAGGGAGACCGGACTCCGATATTATGCCGGAAGGATTTGGGGGCCTAGTTATGGGGACCTACGAAGCCTTATTTTAGATGAAGCCCATAAGTCACGATACTCGATTCACCCCGGTGCCAATAAGATGTACCACGACCTTAAACAACTATATTGGTGGCCGAACATCAAAAGGAACGTAGCTACTTATGTTTCCAAGTGTTTGACATGTTCCAAAGTCAAAGCCGAACACCAAAGACCGTCCGGACTACTTCAACAACCCGAGATCCCACAATGGAAGTGGGAAAGGATAACGATGGATTTTATCACCAAGCTACCAAAAACGACGGGCGGTTATGATACCATTTGGGTTATTGTTGACCGTCTCACCAAATCCGTACACTTCCTTGCCATGAAAGAAACGGACAAAATGGAGAAACTTGCACAACTTTACATTAAGGAGATCGTAGCCCGACACGGTGTACCTTTATCGATTATCTCCGACCGAGATGGCCGTTTCGTTTCTAGATTTTGGCGTACATTGCAAGAAGCGTTGGGAATGCGTTTAGACATGAGCACCGCATATCATCCACAAACCGACGGACAAAGCGAACGCACAATTCAAACTTTGGAAGACATGCTACGAGCTTGTGTTGTAGACTTTGGAAAAGCTTGGGATAAGCACTTGCCTCTCGCCGAATTCTCCTACAACAATAGCTATCACGCGAGTATTAACGCCGCACCGTTCGAAGCTTTATATGGCCGAAAATGTCGTTCACCTCTTTGTTGGGCCAAAGTAGGCGACACACAAATTACCGGACCTGAACTCATTCATGAAACAACCGAGAAGATCGTTCAAATCCGAGATAGGCTTAGGACGGCCCGAAGTCGTCAAAAGTGCTATACCGACAAAAGACGCAACGACCTTGAATTTCAAGTCGGTGACCGCGTCATGTTAAAAGTCGCACCTTGGAAGGGTGTAATCCGTTTTGGGAAACGCGGGAAGCTAAATCCACGGTATATTGGTCCTTTCGAAATCTTGGAGCGTATTGGAACCGTTGCTTATCGTTTAGATCTTCCGCCTCAATTGAACTCCGTTCATCCTACCCTCCATGTATCTAACTTGAAAAAGTGTCTTGCCGAACCCGATATCGTCATCCCTCTCGAGGAACTTACTATTGATGACAAACTTCATTTTGTGGAGGAACCGGTTGAAATTGTGGACACCTCCGTCAAGACATTGAAACAGAGCCGGATCCCGATTGTTAAGGTCCGATGGAACGCCAAAAGAGGACCCGAGTTTACTTGGGAAAGGGAAGATCAAATGCGAAAGAAATACCCTCATCTATTTCCGATTCCGGAACCGTCGGATTCAGAGGAAGAGACAACGATTACTACGCATGCTTAATTTCGGGACGAAATTTCTTTTAAGGAGTAGGTAATGTAACATCCCGCCTTTTTCCGTTTACTTTTCCGTTTAACTATTTTAAACTTCGATATATGTTTATAACATCTCCCGTTAATACGCGTTTCAAATTATCTCGTTTAGGTAATTTAACGCACCCGACTACGACTTGAGGGACTTGTTTTGCCAAAACCCCAAAATGGTGACTAGCACTTGACTAGTCAACCATCTTCCACCTCCATTTTTCATTTTCTTTTCTCTTTTTATTCTCTACTTTCATATTTTCTTTAAATTCATCAAAAAGCAAATCTTCATCCATATTCAATCGATCAAGCTTCGGGCCAAACAAATTACATATTTGAACTCCTCGTGATCTCCTCTTCGATTCCATACCAATCTCATTGCATTTGGGTAACTTTCTAAAATCACTAATTTTATGTGTTCTTGAGATTTTTGAGTTAAAAGGTTGTTAATTAGTTTCTATGGCTCAAGTCTAGTATGATTATGTGATTTGTATGTTTGTTCTTGCTATTTTGATGTAACTAGTTCATATTGAAAGTTCACATGCTTAATCTTGAGTTTTGAGTGTTCATATGTTGTTTGATGCTAAGAGTTCATGTTTTAATCTTATTCCTAGTGTTACTAGCTTCGTTATGATGTATGGTTTGGTTAAAGAAACCTTCTAAACTTGATTATGAAATTTGGTGAATTTGAGTTAGGGTTTCATGAACTAGAAATGGACTTTTGATGCTTTAAATGACCCGAAATGCTAATTGTAAGTGTTAGGTTGTGTTGTATGCTTAATTACCTTCGAAACGGCATATTGTTCATGTAATTTGGTTACCGAATCATTAAATGGCATTTATGACTTGTATGAATTGAATGAGGAACATTAATTGCGGTTTTTGGTTGTTATAAGTGGAAGTTTGATTGATGATATGTGTTTAGTTGCATTCCTCGTCAAAACACCTTTCCAACGATGTATGATAAGCGTTATAAGTATTTGCGGGTCAAGTGTTGTGTTAGAATTGGTTTTGGTTCGTGCATATCTTTGAAAAACAGGAAAATAGCTGAACAGCAGGTGGCGCGGCGCGCACCTCACCCCGCGCGGCGCGCAGAACAACCTGGACAGATTCTGACCTCCGTGTCCCATTTCACGTGAAATGTTTGACTAGCTACCGACCTCCGATTCACATGAAACTTGTTTTAATATACTTATATATGAATAATTAGCATAGAAAATTTGTTCGGGACCCGACCCGAACATGTTGACTTTTTCGTTGACTTTGACCGACCAAAGTTTGACTTTTTGTAAAACTTAACCAATTGATTATGCAATCTTTCTAACTTGTTTCTATACATGTATCTTGCATGAAACTTGACTATATGCTTCACATGCTTCATAATCGAGTCGTGTTGAGCCATAGGACTAATTGAGCAACTTTGACCCTTCGTGTTTACCGTTATTGATACGACCTATTTGTTTAGGTCAAGACTAGCACTATCCTTCGCACACGTTAATTTGTGAAGTACTTTTCGTACGTGCACTCAAGGTGAGATCATAGTCCCACTTTTACTCTTTTGCACTTACATTTGAGATGAGAAAAACATAAACGTTTCTTTTTACTAAGTGAACACAAGTACAGGAAAACAAACATTCTACATACGAGTTTGAACAAAAATCCTCAATTAGATTATCATTAGTTACACTTGCCGGGTGTAAGCGAGAACTTATGTTATATGGCCATATGGGTTTGACAAACCCTCATTCAAACTGTTCGCTACCGTTTACGAATGAAATGTATTTTCGAGAAACAGTGTATGTTCTAACACTATTGTGATGGGGTTCTATGGAAGGAATGTTAAGCATTGATAATTGGGTGCTCGTGAAACAAACTTTTGGAATGTATTACTATTATCTCATGGTTGCAAATCTTGTGGTTCACTTGTACTTACTTACTTAAACCTATGATTTCACCAACGTTTTCGTTGACAGATTTCTATGTTTTTCTCAGGTCCTTGAACGATACATGATACATGCTTCCGCTCATTATTTTGATACTTGCATTGGATGTCTAGTATATATGCATACATGGAGCGTCTTTTGGCTACTTTTGAATTGTGTCGCATAAGTTTCATTTGTACTTAAAACTTTGTATCGTAACTTGTGGTGGAACTATTCTTGTAAACTTTGAACAATCTTTACATTTGAAATGAATGCGACATATCTTCGGTCAAACGTTGTTTTAAATGCTTATGACCACGTAACGGGACCTAAGTAGACGGCGCCGTCAAACATGATTTGGTCGGGTCGCTACAATCAGGGTTTTATTTCATCATTTCTATTTGTTCACTCATCTGGTTTACAATTAGAACTGGAATAAGTAATCTCTAAAACTTTTAGAAACTACATATTCTCTGCCGAATATTTCTTCGATGAAGTTATGAATCAATACGTCATCGTTTGTTGTTGTTGTTGGTATTCCTTGGTATCTATGGTGCGTATGATGTTGATGTTCGAGGTACAGATTGTGATGTTGAGGTGTGGGATGCAGATGTTATTGTTGGTGGTGGTGATGGTACTGTTGGTGTAGCTGGTGGTGCTACTGTTGCTGCCGGTGCTGCTGCTGGTGCTTGTAACCCTTGCACCATATTCTCTAAAGCCACTATCTGAGCGCGAAGCTCGTTAACTTCTTCTGTTACACCGGGGTGATTGTCGGTTCAGACGAGCGGATGAATAAGATCTAAAATTCGAGATAGTATATAATCATGACGAGATACTCTGGAGATGAGAGAGAAAATGGTATTATGAACAGGTTCGCCGGTAAGTGCTTCAGGTTCTTCGCCAAGAGGGAAATGTGGTGGATGGAAGGGATCGCCTTCTCCTTGTCTCCAATGATTAAGTAAGCTACGAACCCATCCCTAATTCATCCAGAATAGGTGATGGCTGATTGGTTGATCCATTCTGGTTACACTTTCTTCGGAGTTCAGGTGAATATCCATATCGGAATAGCTGTCGGAATTTAAGGAATTTGAACTAGATACGGGATCCATCTTGCATAATTAGAGAGATGATTTTTGATATGAAATAGATTATAGAATTTAGATTGGTACTCTTCAATACATAATTTACATATGTATATATAATACTAAAATCCCGTAAATTACGGAGAAATTTTCGGAAGATGTCAGGTAAAGTTTACAGTAACAGATATGCTAAGATATGAATTTTGTCGGTACATTATCTATGCAGTAAATGCAGTAAGACGTGTCTAGACTTAGGAATGATAAGCAGGTAATTTCCGACAAGAAATGATAAGTAAAACTCGGTAAAAACAGATACGGTCATAGTCCAGACTCACTAATGCATCCTAACAATTACCAGTTAAACACACTAATGCAAATTCTGGTTCCCTATGACCTCAAGCTCTGACACCAACTGTAAATACAGTGGGGACAACCACCGTCCCACCCAGTGCCTTCCCAGCTAACCGCCCGGTGACCACTGAGTGTACCTCAGATACTGATTTTAGGGCCTGCCTCTCGGCTACTGCCAACCCTCGTAAGGGATCGCAAGGAGTAAGAGCCAATGCTTCGTCACAGGTAACACTGTGAGAACCTCCTTTACGACTAACCCGCCACACATGGACGGCGTTATACCAGCTCTGATGCCAACTGTGATGACCCGTCCAAATCCCTTTAGACGAATACATCATTCATTGATTTCATAGTGAGGTTTTGACCTCTATATGATACGTTTTGTAAACATTGCATTCTTTTCAAAAGGTACACAATAAATGAATATCAATTTCTAAGGTTTTCAACGTTTGATGATTTCTACATATAGACAATCACCATAAATAATAGTTTACCATAATACATCCGTTGATAATGCAGTCTAAATAAGATAGGTGATGATTTTGTGAATGCAATGTTTTCTCGATTTAAAGCATTTATGACTCCATGCACATAGCTTGTATCACATATAAGCAAACAGCGAAAGACTTCTAGAAACCTGAGAATAAACATGCTTAAAAGTGTCAACACAAAGGTTGGTGAGTTCATAGTTTTAATGTTGCGCATAATCTGTATATAAAGGTGGATCACAAGATTTCAGTTATTTCATCCGAAATGTTTATCAAAAGATTCTACGAAATTGAGCACCCTGGTAACTAAACTTAACGTATATATATATTTTATACCCTTTGTATAATCATCTTAATAATACACGCAAACCAACGTGTACGCTTCTCAAATAGCATACGTCCGTTAAAAGGCTAGTGCTCTAGCTCGGACGGGGATATCAAGCCCTATGGATCCATATACTACTACTCACGTCCACCAATTTTTATAACCGGCAGTTACTAGTTACCAAAGCTAAGGGATTTTCGGTTCAAACTCGGTGTAGAATTTAGTATGTACTTGTATCCATTGCGTTTAAAATAAAGTGCATGTATTCTCAGCCCAAAAATATAGATTGCAAAAGCAATTAAAAAGGGAGCAAATGAAACTCACCTTAACAGCACATAAAGTAATTCACCGGAATGTGACCGAAACTCGGAATGTAAAATAACCGTAGATCTCAACCTAGAGAACATATGTTGGTCAATACATGTCTAACAAATTAGGTCTGGTCATAGTGTATCACAATCCTAATGCTCGAGACCGACATACAAAAGTTAACAAAAGTCATCTCAAAAGTTAATCTTACCCAATATGGTCTTTAAATCTATACATGTCTATTAACATAATATAAGTCTAGATAATTGAACGAATTTATAGTTTATCAAACTCAAAATATTATTTATTTCATGAGCTATATTATATTTGAATTATCATGGCAATCGAACATATTTTATTATTTTACATAGTTTTCCAATACTTGTAAAATCAGATTGTAGTGTTTATAAAGATTTATAACATGATAAGACAGTCAACTTTGACAATTGCTCAACAAGACGAGACGTGCATTATATAGAAATTCATTTACTCGATTAGTAATATTTAAAAATTCAATTTATCAATCTCATAGACAAGTTGTTTAAATATTAATTTACAGTTTCAAAAGCAATTCTAACTAATGTTAATCATAATTTAGTTGACCATATCTTTTAATCCGTTCATCGAAACCACACGATTTCTAAATGAAAAGTTATTGATTTTTCGCTAGCTTTCCAACGACATGCATATCTTATACCTTATCTCAACAGTATAGGTAACTAATTCAAGATTCAACATAACCTATCTAAGGACAATATCAAAAGTACAAGCATGCATAATCCTATATACTCGAGCACTAGTCAGGGATACACTATTAATATGTAAAAATTAAATTATGAGTGCTTACGTATCAATATTGAGATTCAATATTGCAGGAAAGGTACGTACACGCAACGGAGATGATAAACACTAAATTGATCTCACAAGCATACCCATGAACATTACCCATCACCTCCATAGCTATAACCCATAATTTCCTTAGCCCTATCCCGCTCACAAAACGTGTTTTGAAATAACTCGCGCGTGCCTCTTGTAGTAGTATTTTATGTATAATACTAATAATAACACTACCTAATAATACTAATACTAATACTAAATAATATTAAGATTAATAATAATAATCTTAATCTTAATAATAATAAAAATATTTAAATTATATATATATGTAGAGAGATGCGAGAGATTGAAAATGAAAATGAATCAGAGAATGAGACGATCGAGCTTTTAAATACACTTGGCCATCTAACTCACCTCATGCGATCGCATGGGGTATCTACTACATGTGCATGCGATCGCATGCAAGCATTCTCCAGCTCATATCCATGATTTTAAACGCTGCCGACACTTCCATTATTACATATGATACATAATTTATATATTATTTAATATATAATATATTTAATCTTTAGAATTAATTAAATATTATATTATATTTACGTGCGTAGTAAAAATGTAATTTTTATTCAAATGACTCGTACGTTGTCACTCGACTCATATACCACTTTCGGTTTTTCGAACGACGTTTCGTACGCTGAGAAAACTAGCCTTTTACGTTTAGTGACTCGTACCTTTATAAAAACAATAGATTTAAACAATGAAAACAATCCCACTCAAAGTATAACTTTATTTATTTGAGTGTTTTGGTCATTTGCTTCTATAAATCAGTGACTCGTTGTTTACCAAAATATATTATTTTAAATTAGGACATTTTATTACTAAGTTAAAAAATATATATATTTTTATTTAGAATTGTAAATTTGTACGTAATATATATGTTTGAAATATTTATCTAATGATATAGAGATAAAGTTTAAATTTGTTCGAAAATTTCCGGGTCGTCACAGTATTATTTATTGTAAATTTCATACTTGAATAAATAACCCTACATTCATAAAAAAGCAGATAGATTTTTTAAAATATCTATATTAATTGTATGTTATTTGTTATTCATGTGGGTAGATTTGTGACTGAAATGTGTTAGTGGCAGTAGGAAGTATAACAATTGGCTACCCTCCGTAAACCAATTTGTTAAAATGTTTGTATTCACACACTAATTAATATCAGTACTTCTTGGGGCTAAAAAAGTAGTGATTTACCAGCCTTTATTTAAAATGACAGAGGTACTACTCTTAAATTAGTAACTATTCTGCTACTGCATAGATTTGAATAGCATGAATTAAACTAAAATTTTACATTGATTAGGGCATAATAAGTTGCGCCATGCGGGCAAAAAAAAATCCCAAACATGCTTTTTCGCAAATTAATTATCAAATTGGGTATGGGTCAACCCAGATTGTTTAAGACTGGGAAATTATTTTCAAATCAAAATACCTTGAACTTTCACCTGATGACGTATCTGAACCATTCCTTTTAAGTGTTTTTTAATTCACCTGTTTAATTTAGTATATACTGTTGGTACTTTGATTCAGTGAAATGTTAACTATAACCAAAACAGTCTTTCTAAACATTTTTGCTTGCTAACAAAGCAATTAGGCAATCAGATGGTTATCATGAAGGACATGTGATGCTTTCAAAGTGTTTGTTTGATTGTAATTTATAAGTTTATCAGTTTATTCCATATATGCTTTTGCACACTATGTATCTCTACAACGTGTGGCAAGATGGGTGGGTTGGCTAACGTGTCATACAAATAATTTTGGGTTAACCCAAGACAAACATTATTCAAAACTTTTAAATATATTGGTGTTGTTGCTGCCCAGTTGTTGAGCCTGCAAAGGCGTAGATGTTTGTTAGGCTGTGGAGCCTGGGATTCTTATAAGCATTCGGAGCATTTATTATGATTTATGCGATAACTTAGGTTGTATTTGTTAAAGGGTCAGTTTGGTCGTTGTATTCTGTTTTTTTTTTTTTTTTGGATTTTCTATATGTATTCTGCATTTAATATGATTTCAAGACTAATTACGTATGATAAAGTATTTTAGGAGGTTTTATGCATTAGAGTACACACTTAAAACTACTATCAACCAGTTTGACCTTTTCAACCCCTGTATAGGTGAACCTTTTTGCTTAACTCCTCTGACCTTATCTATATAAGACATAACCTAAATCAACGCATTTACACGAAAATAGGTTGAATTTGCCCACCACCTCTAAATACATTATTTTAGAGTTTCATTTTTGGGTTTCTTGTGAATTTGCAGATGATATCGATCCTGCATCATAATCGGTGAAAATCTTTGAGTGTGCTTGGAATAAAGAGGAAGAAATCTGGATACGCATGCGAGTCGAGACAGATAAAGCTACACCAAATGAGTTCAACACATATCGAAAGGTGCCACATTAGTGTTTTTTTAATTGTTTTATAGATGACAATATGGGCGGGTCAGGTAGGTCAGTCATGGATCAAATGGATCAAAACAATTTCAGGTAGAACAATTGAAAAAACACTGTCAATTCTGGACAGATCCAAACCGTTAATTTCCAAAGCGTATGAAAGAACTGATCAGGCGATTCTTTCACACCTTCCTGACCTCGGAAGGGGTGGGCTCACTGTCGTTACTGCAGTTCTGATCAACGGACACAAGCTATGGGTAGCAAACATTGGAGATTCTCGTGCAGTTCTTTTCAAAAGAAAGAAGGCAATTCAGATGAATATTGATCATGAGCCCAATACGGAGAGGAGCAGTATTGAAAATAGAGGAGGTTTCGTCTCGAACATGCCGGGTGATACTTTTAGATCCAGAACGAACAATAAGTTGATTTGTATTCTATTGTAAATACGGAAATTACATCCCACTCATAAATAATGTGGTCGTTCTTGATTAATTTTTTTATATCAAATGGGTAGAATGAGTCAAACTTAAAAAAAAAAAATAGATCAAATGGAAATGGGTTGAAACTGAATCAGTGTTTTTAAAATGCGTTGAGTCTTCAACTAACTTTGATTTAGAAAGTTAGGTTCTGTGATAATATTGTGTTTGTATCTAAATTAGCAAATGAATCAATTATTAATATAATAAAATATTCAGATTCAGATAACATTTTGACTGCAGATAGTTCTTAGGAATTTCGTCCATGGAAACGGTACTAACCTTTCATCTCAAATATTAATTGATTGTTACACCTTGACGAATAACTGGGTTACTCAGATGCTGATATCCATTTTACTAATAATGTGTTTTTAAGTTGGGTTACGTGTTAGACTGTTAGGTGGACTATTGAGGTCTTACTGTGGTGTTCGGTTATGGTTGAACTCTCCATTGGGTTGGATGAGGCTACTGCTATATCGGAGTTATGGGGATTCTCAATGGGTTTTCGGGTCTGAATTCTGAAAGGCACGAGCTCTAAGACAATGTACGCATTTGATTTTCTTTGATGGTGACTTGGAAATTTTTTTTTCCTGCTTATGAGCTCAAGAAAGTTTTTTTTTTTTTTTTTAAAAAAAAAGGGCTCAAGAAAGTTTAGAATTGCTTGAGGTAATTTTTATTACTAATTTAATCTCCTTTTTAATATATAATTTTAAATTTCAATTTCAATTTATACAACATAAACGATTGACTTAATGGAGGATGTCGACTCACAACACTGATATGTTGATAAATTCGATTAATTTTGCACGGTTATGTTTACCACCCGTTCAACGCACGGGCTAAGCATGTATTGTTCTTATAATTGATTATTTCTAAGTCTGTATTGTTGTTAGGCTAATAGATGAGACGTTAAAATGAGACTATAAATAATTGATTGTTGATTTGTTAATGTATTCATTAAAAGAGTTTCGTGCTTCAATTTGGCAAAACCCAGATACAAACGGAGGTTGAAACAAGAGAAGTCGAAGAAAAAACCAAACCTCTTTGTGTTTTATGGATTTACCTGTTTTCGAAATGAAAGTCGACTGAAGCTTGACATGTTTATTCACTTACCACTTTAAAGAGCGTTTTTTTTCTATTTTTTTTTTCATGTCTACAGTAATCCATAAACTTTAAGTTGTGTAATGAATAATTATATGAAGAAATAATTTTCAAGTACAATATCCTTGATTCATATACAATTTTTAATTTCAATATAGTGGTACCGGATGATACCCGTGCAACGCACGGGATCATAAATCTAGTAGTATAACATTAAAAGAAATAATTGATACAGTGATTACTACAGTATAATAGTAATTTTTAAAGACGTGACGGGTCCGTATTAGATGTCATTTATCACATCACAATTAATTTAATATATATATATATATATATATATATATATATATATATATATATATATATATATATATATATATAGAGTAAATATATAGTAATAGTAATTGTTATTGTTCGCTCTATCACTATATCACTGTATATTATTGTTCGGTTTATTCATCATTTGATGAATACAATACTCGTTATTTTAAAAATTATTTTAAAAATTTGAATAATTATAACCGTAAACATTTCTAATTAAACACATTTTTTATTTTTATTTTATTATTTTTTCGGTGCCACCCGTCACATTCATCTCATTACTTCATTAGATCGTGACTTCCAACTGTAAAACCCATCCAACCTCACACACACTTTACACTTAATCCACCATACAATTCTGCCGCCGCAGATCCTCCTCCATTCTCCGATATGACGTCAGCAGCGTCAGCTTCACGTCGTCTCCGGGACCTTTAATCTCAACCAGGTAACAAAATCTGTGTAGACTGTTCACAAAAAAACCCTCAATGGGCTTCCGTATCTTACGGAATCTTCATGTGTCTAGAATGTTCTGGTAAACACCGTGGACTCGGTGTTCACATTTCATTTGTCCGATCTGTCATCATGGACTCATGGTCAGAGGTCCAGCTCAAAAAAATGGATTCCGGTGGTAACGAAACCCTAAATAACTTTTTTATCAAAATACGGAATTACTAAAGAAACGGTTATTGTTAATTGTTAATAAGTATAATACTAACGCTGCGTCTGTTTATAGAGATAGAATTTAAACCCTAGCTGATGGTAAGTCATGGCAGGATCCACCTGTTGTTAAGGAAACTGGCGGCACCGGTGCCGATAACGGTAGAAAGTTGGCGGCGGCGGCGAGTAGCGGCGGTTAGGATAGTGATTGGGGGAATGGTGGAGTTGATAGTAATATAAGGAGGAATCAGACGGCTGGTGATTTGAGGAGTGGTGGATTGGGGGAAATGGTGTGGGACCTACCAGGTCGAGATCGTGTGAGGATGGGATGTATACGAGATCGCAATTGGAGGGATCTGCGGCGGGGAAGGAGGTTTTTTTTGTGAGGAAAATCACGGAGAATGAAGCTCGGCCGAATGGATTGCCGCCCTCAAAAGAACATAGTTATGTCTGCTGCCTCATTTTATCATAGAACATCAACGTTAACATATTCAAATGTAAATCTGGAAATACATTAAGAGTTTAACGAATGTTCAATCATTGAAAATGATGATAAGCTTTGTTTTATTTATTTATTTCTTTTTCTAAGGAATGGAACCAGCAAACAACGAAGGATTTAGAAATAATGATCAAAATTGGCAAGGTATGTAATGCTTTAAATTTATTAATTGCTTCTTATCTTTTTCTTTTTAATTAGTTTACAAGTAAAAATGACCCGCTGAAGTGTTTACTAGGTTTACTTTATTAAATGTTTTTTATAGATATTATCCCACTCATGGCCCAACCGTTGCCACTAGTAGGCAAGGTTGCAGAAATCGGTTCTCGGAGAGTTCTCGGTAGGGTCTCCAAAACGAGAACTCGGAGAACTCGGGGAGAACTCGGGGAGTTATCGGCGGTTGACTTTCGTTGACTTTTGGGATTTTATCGAGTTTTTTCCGAGATTTGACCGTTTTTTTTTGAGATTTGACCTATTTTTCCGAGAATTGACCGATTTTTCCGAGATTTGACCGATTTTTCCGAGATTTGACCGATTTTTGGTCGTTGACCGATTTTTTGACCGATTTCCAAACGAGTTCTCGCCAGGAATGAAATTCCGAGTTCTCGCCGAGTTCTCGCTGAGTTGTCGCCGAGTTCTCCCGATTTTTGCAACCATGCTAGTAGGCCAGCAACAAAACCCACCATTGTTTCAAGATGACATGCGTCCTCAACTAGAACTACATTTGGAGCAACAAGCACAGTTTCAAGGATTTGGGGGACAGAATGCTCAACACTTGCCAAATTTGGGCCAACAAATACCCCTCTATTTCAAGCTGTTATGGATCCTCAATTAGGACTGATGTTTCCACATGAGGGACAACAACCACCGTTCGTGTTTCAAGTTGATTTGGGAGTTCAAGTAGCACTGATGTTTGCAGCAGGCCAACATCAACACCAACACGTGTTTCAGGATGTTTTGGCACCTCAGCAACCACTGTTGATGTTTTTACAAGCAGGACAACAACCACTTGCCGATGTTTCAGGTGGTTGCTGAGGTGCCAACACATCGGCAGTGGTTGCCGAGGTGCCAAAACATCCTGAAACACGTGTTGGTATTGATGTTGGCCTACTGCAAACATCGGTGCTTTTTGAACCCCCCAAATCAGCTTGAAACACGAACGGTGGTCGTTCCTCTGGTGAAAACATGAGTCCTAGTTGAAGAACCATATCAGCTTGAAATAGAGGGGGCATTTGTTGGCCCAGATTTGGCAACTGTTGAGCATTCTGTCCCCCAAATCCTTGAAATTGTGCTTGTTGTCCCAAATATGGTTCTAGTTGAGGTCCCATGTCATCTTGAAACAAGGGTGAGTTTTGCTGTTGGCTCGCTGGTGGCAACGGTTGGGCCATGAGTTGGATAATATCTACAAAAGCAATTAATTAAGTAAACGTAGTAAACACTTCAGCTGGTCATTTTTACTTTTAAATTAATTAAAAAGAAGAAGCAATTGATAAATCTAAAGCATTACATACCCTATCAATTTTGATCATTTTCTCCAAATCCTTCGTTGTTTGCTGGTTTCATTCCTAAAAAAATAAAAATAAATAAAACAAAGCTTATCATATCACTTTTAATGATCGAACATTCGTTAAACTCTTAATGTTTCTTCATATTCACATTTGAATATGTTAATTTTGATGTTTTGTGATAAAATGAGGCAGCGGACGTAACCATGTTCGTAACCATGTTCCTTGACATAAATATTTGTGGGAAATATTTTGGATTTGGATCGACTCCGGTGGCGGCGAGGAGTAATGCACAATGGGATGTGATTTCGTCCGTTAATTACTCAGGTAGTTTGGTTTAATGATTTTAGAAGTAGTTATATTTTGTTCAATACTCATGTTAGATATCTAATTATCTAATTATAATTATAATTATTAATCACAACACATACTTGCGCTCTTTTGAACCGGACCCCGCAGATGGACATTTTGTTTGAACGAACACAATTATATGTTTAAACCTTATGTGTTTTTTTACACTGTGTTTCTTGGTTGCTGATCTATTGATTATACAGGGACTCGGTAAGTTATCTATTGTGGCTGCATCTGCTGCACAATCGGCTGCTAGTGTTGTTCAAGCTGGCACAAAGGAACTCACTACAAAGGTCTTTTGGTTATTCATCTTTTTGTATATAATTTTTTTTACCACGTATGTTGGTTTATTAACATTTTTGTATGTTGTCATCTTTGATAAATTCTCTTAATTTGTCTTAGTTTTTTGTATAATGCGAGTGATAATCCATAATGTCAATGTACAGGTCAGAGATGGTGGATATGATTACAAAGTGAATGAAACTGTTAATGTTGTCACCGCAAAGACTACAGAAATCGGACAAAAGACATGGGGAATCATGAAGGGGGTTATGGCGTTTGCATCCAAAAAAGTTGAAGAATTATCAAAAGAAAATCCCACGTGGACGAGTGACAGCTGGCAGAGAAACGAAACACACGGAAACGGGTTTTATCACGAGTTTGGTGAGGAACACAAAAACGGAACATCGAATTCCAATCCAGTCTCATCAGGTAGAAATTTTAACGGAACAAATTCCAAATCAGGTTCTTGGGATGATTGGGATAACGATGGCAATAGGAAGCATAATTCTACCACACGGGCCCCACCCAGTAACGTGGATAACTGGGCGGGTTGGGATGACGTTAAAGATGACGGGTACGATAGTTTTTACAAGTCCGGTGGTAAAACCGCAAGTCATACTGGTAAATCAGATGGAAACTAGTCATACTGGTAAATCAGATGGAAACTGGTCTAGGGCACGCTTTCTCTAAGGTCAGATTGTTTTTTTTAACCTTTTTTTAATTCTTTTTATGTAAGGTTGAGGAAAATGTTTATAATGTGTACAATTCTCAACACTGTGTGCTAATTGCCCACCTTAAAGGGAACTGAAGTTACTAAAGTTTTCGTTTCAAATATACTCTATGTACTTGTATGCAAGGATGAAAAAGACACAAGACGGGGTCCAGACGGTCAGGACCTTAAAACGTTGAGACGAGGTCGAAACGGTCGGGGGTCGAGACGGTCGGGGGTCGAGATGGACGCTGACTTACGTTGACTGACGTTGACTGACGTTGACTTATATATATATAAATGTACACATACATATATTTTAAAGCCAAAAAACCTTCGTTAACCAGTTTATACCGATAATTGCAATTATCGTTTGTGTAACACCAAAATGTAAACACTAAACTATGTCGATATTTATCGATTTGACCGACTGTTTACCGATTTTAACCGAATTTGAGTTTTGACCGGCGTTGACCCAATCTTTCACGCATTTGACCCGACTTTTGACCGTTCACCGACTTATTATAAGACGGGACGGGGTCGAGACGGGTTAGCCACCAAAACGCCGCAACAGGCGTCGCAACAGACGCACCAGACATCGTTTACAACACTGCTTGTATGTGATAGACCGTTGAAGAAATTATATTTTGTCGATTGTTAGTGGCTCTGGAAATGTTACCTTAGATTTGCATAATTGTCAGCCACAATAAATCATTATATTTCATGTTAACAAAGTTGATGAATGTACTCGAGTAGTTTGATTTTTGTTGGAAAAAGATGCAACTTTTATTAGTTCATATGATACAGTACTAATTACAACTATGCCATCGTGATATTACACCAAGTGTTGGTTACACATAGTTCGACCTTGAATCTTCTTTAGCTAGATCATGTTTCTGAACCACTAACACAGGAGATGCAACCCCGTCATCATACGATGCTAGTAAGCTTCCAATAACTCCCAATTCTCTCGAATCTCGAACTTCGTGTTGACCGATTTTTCCGATTAGTGACTCTGGAAATCTTCCCCTGCCTGCAATCACAAGCTCGAACTCTTTACTACGCCCTATCTCGAGTAGTTCTTTTGTTATGTTGTGAGTTGTCTTCTCCACGTATTCCATCTCTCCTTCCCATCGCATTTTGAATTCTTCTAGCGTCATCTCGTCTAATTTCTGTTTTAATAATTTGTTAAATTTAGTAGTTAATTAAAAAGTAGAGGTGAGATTGGGATTTAATTATACCTTTTCTATATCTTCATCAACACAACTGTTGTCTCCATTTTCGACTAGGAACCTAATGACGGTCACCTTAGTAACAGGTTGTGCCGCCATTCTGCCACCCAATTCAAGTGCTTCACGGTTATCCGGACCACCTATGAAAACCACACAAACCCTTTTCAAGATG